>NC_092057.1:20401613-20576613 GCF_039877785.1 Chaetodon trifascialis
CACTGGCCTACCTGAAATCTCCTGAGGTTGTCCTACATCTTCTGGCTCAGTGGTTCTTTTATTGACTGATCTTTCACCCTGTTCTTGCTCCTGTTTCCCTATTCCCCCTTTTGCCTCCACTCTGCCTGTCGGTCTGTCTCTTTCTTCAAAGACATCCTCACATACAGCATTACAGGGATAGGCAGCGCTGTGCCACAGAGAATATGCAGGATTTCTCTCCAGCCGAAAATACTCCATGAGCCAGTAGCATGGAAATGTGTAGATTCGTCTTCGTGTGCACAAAAGCAGAAATTTGCAAACACAGCCTTAGTGCCAGATAGATAAACCCCATTGTTCACATTGTTCCTTGTAATACAGTGCATTTTATCTCAGTAATCATGAAGGTTTTCATCATTACCTCCACCAGGGAGATTATGCTTTCGCTCCGGTTTGTTGGTTGGTTTGTTTGTTTCTCAGCCGGATTACAGAAAAACTGCTGACTCCATTTTTATGAAACTTGTTGGGAAAGTGTAGCATGGGCCGAGGAGGAAGCCATTAAATTTTAGAGTGGATTGGAATCATGGGGTGGATACATAAATTATTTTTCCCTTTCATTAACATTGCAAGATAGAGCATTTGGCCACGGCGGAATAAATGACAGACATCTTAAAATCCAGTACATGGTAGTAAAGTTGAATAGTGATAAAACACCCAATTGTAGAAATACAATGATTCCACATTACTGTGTGGTAACCTATAATGTAATAGCTCAGACTTCATACAGAAAGCAGTCATGGAGCATTCAGGGTCAGAGGTTTCTTTGGGAACAGGAATAATTGTAACATCACCACAATTGTACACAATTGGGTTTTCTTTTTTCAAAGTAAGGTGTGGCTATGTAAACGTAAAGTCACTCATACCGTGCAATTAATTATACTCTTACTCACATCCAAATGTGAAATGTCTGCTATAAACTCCACCAGAGATATCAAGGAAAAATGTTCAAGCTTTATGCTTGAGAGCAAGAAGAAACATTGACCGTGAAGTTTGCACTTGCAGGTTTGCATACTATAAAGCGTGAACGGTTGGCCTTGGCAGACGTCTGCGCTATCCGAGTGCCCTTCTGTTTTTTTTTATTGGTTATTCTGCTGAAAAATGTCAGTTGTCAATTGTCAGTCAATTGTGTGAATGCTAAGATAATGATAATAATAAGATAATGTCTTGTCCTGTCCAACCAACCAATGGAACCGATATCACAAAGATGTTAGCTGTCATATATGGCAAAGAATGGTAGCATATCCTCACATCTGGGAAGCAATTAATTGATTGTCAAGTTCATTCTCGCATTTATACATCTGACCCCAGGTGGTTTCACTTCCTGGTGTCTTCTTTTTTCAATGTATGCTAATCAATGAAATTACAAACTGAACTGAGTATTTGGTTGGAGTAAAAACCTGCATACTGTCATCACATGACACCTGGTTGTTTTTACTTTTCACGTCGCCTCTGCTGCCTTCCTCTCTAGTTTTAAACTGCTTGTTTTATCTACCTGAAACCAAAATGTTTTCTCCTGTTCCTCTATCATTACTTCCTCTCCTACCAGCAATCAGACGGGTGATTCAGGGATTTACATCAAGCGCTGCTGTAAAGGTTTCTGTATAGACATCCTGAAGAAGATCGCCAAGACGGTCAAGTTCACTTACGACCTGTACCTGGTCACCAACGGCAAACACGGCAAGAAGGTTAATGGGACGTGGAACGGCATGGTTGGAGAGGTGAGGACATTTCTCTGCATGTTACACACAAACACAGCCACTCTGTTACTTCCGCATGTTCTTGATAGATTACTGGCTCTGATTCTGTTTCACCGCTCTCTAATGAACAGGGTTTGTTGGTTTGAAGTAAGCTGGTTCTGTCCTGATAGGCCTGGCCCCACACTAGACAGAAACAGCAGCTTTGCATCATCTGTCAACAGCTTTAAAATACCCAGAGTGACAGTTTGACTGTCATACAGCCCTGCCGGCACACAGCTGATTATTGGATTTCACAGCTGGCAGACCACTGCAGACCTCACCATACAACCATTATTGACCCAGCGTTACGAAATAGAGCAGTACACTTAACATTAACATAGTGTATATTCAGTGTGTCCCATCAGAACCAGTATAGTACACCAGTATGTTCACTATTACTGCAACGCCGGTTTTCAGCCATCATTGTGGGTGGTGTGGCACTCGTGGCATACAGCATCCCCACCTTTTAACTGTTTCTTAAAAGCCAAATGCATTCAGACATGAAGACATGTAACACTGTGATGACACAGTGAAAACCGAAGTGATTTCCAAAAAAATAAATATCTGCTTCAAGCAGCAGGGATCAAATTTAACATCTGTTATTCTGCAGAATGAGAAAAGCTGCAAATATAGCTGAGAATTTGGTTACCAAGCTTCACTGTGGCATTTCATTTGATTAATGCAGCCGGACAGAAGCCATTTTAAAATTTGTAACAGTGATATTTGGTGAGTTTTTGGAATAGATCGAACTGAGCTGAACATTCGCTCTTCATGACAACACAAGCAAACAGTACATGTCCGATCAATAAGATTTATGGAAAGTGAAAATCTGAAATTAATCATTTAATGTTGACCAGTTTCAGGCAATATTTGGCAGATTTGGCACAAACAAACTATAAGTAGCAATTAAAACCAGATCTTTTTGGGCAAAAGCCCACCATACTTCCTGTAAGAACGCATCAAAGTTTCCTGCCAGCTGGAAAATCCAACAGCTACGGATTAATATGTCCTAAATTTAGTGTGTTTTCATTGATTCTTCATGCTGTTTGTTTATTTACTGAAGGTATACATGTTTGTTTTTTCACTCTCTTCTCCTTTTCCCGGCATTTTTACTGCTTTACCATGAGTTTGTAAATCACTTTTCTTTACAATATGAATACAAGGGACAGTCTAAATTGCTTTTTAAAATGTAAAAATCCATTAAACAATCAAGTAAGTAAGTAATCTAATACTAATACTAACTCTCGTGCAAGTAGGGGCAGTGTTTTGGAATTTATCTTTGTGATAGGGCTAATCATATTGTCTGAATATCTCTTTCCCTCTGTTAGTTTCTCACTCTGTCTGTCATCCATCGAGCAGTTTTTTCCCCACAACCTGGCCTGAGGGTGAGCTATGATCAGCTCTGCGAAAACCTCAAGAGGAGGAGAATGAGGCTCCTAATCAGACATGGTGAAAGAAAAAGATACAGCGAGAAAAAGACGAACAGAGAGAGAAAGCGATTGCAAGAGTTGGGGAGAGAGAGGGAAGGCAGCCTCAGGGAAGGACCCACTTCTCTCCTGCACACATTAGACATCAGACATTCAGCACAATGCAGCCTTTGCAAATCGATGTAACGTCCAACCTAATTGATTATGGCATTGAACAAGCAACTTCATTATTATGTTAATAACATAGATGAGTTAAGATGTGCAGGGTATTGTAAAATTACCCCACCTACAATAGCATATACATCAGCATAAAGACGAGGCTTTGCAAATGTACAGTGCATGCATGAATGCATTAGTCCATGTCCTTCAATGCCTAAGCAAGCAGCTAATGATTTAATTAGAGTGGGGGAAAACGGGATGTAGGAAACAGAATAAGAGAAAGATAAAGAATAAGAGATAGAAAACAGAGAGAGCAGACCTCCATGTGGAAGTCTAACACACAAAGAAAAAACACTGCATACACTGACAAAGCAAAATTGGAGTAAGATGAAATATCTTAAATCAAGGCGACATGAGTTTTTGCAGCATAGGATTCCTGTTTGTTCTGCCATTCTGTACATATCCCATCTCACAACAGTCCTTTATGCTCCATTTTTATTTGTGGCCCGACGCCCCAGAAACTTAGGCCTAAATATACCTGATCACACTCAGGGGACGGCTGTGTTGAGTCGAAATCTGACCCAGCGTAATAATTCCCCTCTCCTCTCTTCCTGCTTCAGGTATACCAACATAATGTGTTAAATACCCGGAAAAGACGGTGCCTTGTGTGTGAACTGCAGCACTGAGTTACTTTTCCGATCGTGTTTTTTCCCCACAATCCCGGGAATATTCGACGCGGTACGCCCGCTGACCTTTCATGCTTCCCTCCTGTCTGTCTCTGTCTACTCTGCGTGTGCTTGACCCTCAGGTGGTGTTGAAGAACGCCCACATGGCGGTAGGATCGCTCACCATCAACGAGGAGAGGTCAGAAGTCATTGACTTCTCCGTGCCCTTCATCGAGACAGGGATCAGTGTCATGGTCTCCCGTAGCAACGGAACCGTCTCCCCCTCCGCCTTTCTTGGTGAGTAGATGTACAGCACAATCGCTTACATGCGCACACACACACACACACACACACACACACACACACACACACACACACACACACACACACACACACACACACACACACACACAAACACTCATATCACATCATAAATGCACAATCACAGACAGATGATCAAGTAGGGTTTTCACAAAATAAACTCTTGATGATTTCATGGTACACACATGAGGAACACACACCAGCAGGTCACAGAAAAGTTGGTTACTTTGCTGAGGAGTTGAGGAGCTGCAACTCTTCATCTACCAGATCCTTTTAGTTCCATTACTCAAAGGATCAAAAAAAGCCAAAGATGTTTTGTAGACATTTTTTTTGGTGACCTGTCCTTTGTCATAAATTGTGTTTCCTGTCATTGCTTCAAAATAAAAGCCACCTTGTGTTTCACCAGTCAAACACTTTTAATGTGAGCTAGCAGCACTCATCATCATCATTAGTAACTAAGTATGAGTCTGAGAGGGCTGTTTGAGGGTCAACAGTAGACAGAGAGGCTGTTATCAGTGAGATAAAATAGAAAGTGGAGCTAGATACATACTTCCTGTGAATCTCCTCATGCCTATGAAGGCAGTTTGAATCCAGCATGGAAGTGGTTGACTCAACCACTAAGAATGAAAACTGCAGTATAGGGAGGTATGGAAATTTTAAATACATTGAACGGCTTTTGGTGGAAAAAAAAATGCAGACTTGAAATAGTATTGAAAGTGGGCATTGATACTATCAACTTTAAAGTGCTCAGAAAAATGAAGGTGGTGTGATACAATTGAAAGCTTCAAAGAGGCTACTAAATGGACCTTCTGGTGAGGTTGTTTTGTTCACGGCAGTGCTGTTTGGTTTGTCACGGTCCATTCTGTGTGTGTGAAAATTGCAAAGCGGAGTGCAAGTGGTGGAAAATGTGCCCATTTCAATGAGTACATCTGTCCATTCACACCTACCTGCCTTCCTCTCAGCTTCTCTCTCGCAAAGTGCTTGTTAGTTTTCGCGCAAACTCAGATTAAAACCATGAATGTGCAACAATGAGTTGACAGAACATAATGTCTGAATACAAATGATCATGTCGATACCAGGGGGTGATTTTATAATTTCCCTTAATTTGGTTTAATGAACTTCCTCTCTCTTGTCTTCCCACAACCCTCCCTCCCCCCACTCCCCTTTTCTCTTCCTCTGCACCCTGTATTCCCACTCACTCCCCCCTCTCTCTCTCACCCACCCCCTCCTCTCCGTCTCCGTGTGTTTTAGAGCCCTTCAGCGCTGATGTCTGGGTGATGATGTTTGTGATGCTGCTGATCGTGTCGGCCGTGGCTGTGTTTGTGTTTGAGTACTTCAGCCCGGTGGGTTACAATCGCTGCCTGGCAGACGGGAGAGGTGAGAGGATTGCACACACTCGCACACACACAGGCTCAACCCAGCCAATCCATGCTCCAGAGAGGTGACAATGAGGTACATTTTCAGGCAATTGCATGTCCTGAAATGAAGGCTTAGTAGACATGTTTTATTGCTTTGAATGCATCATTCAAGATGAACCCTACATGTGCCAAATTACTTTAACAATCTTGTCTGAATAAGTTCGACTGGAGCGCTGAGATTTACTCGGAGTCCTTATCTACATCTACACTCACTTAAGCTCTTTCACTAATGAAAAGGATCATTGACAAGAACCAGATGGGTGATCTTAAGTATTCCTTGCATGACTGTGTGAACAACGACTCTTCTGTTCTCGCTTTACAATGTCTTTTTTTGCATTGTGCCATTCTCAAACTTAACACAATGCTGCTGCACCACTATGGGTTGTAAAACCTGACGAATAAGTAGATCTATTACCATACACTGAAAATAAGTGTCAGCTTTAATGGTGTCTGACAGTATGGAGCAAGACTACCCTGTTGAATCAGATTCGGTTCCAGCAGGCCGTTCAAATAAATTTGGCCATCAAAATCAATGGTTCAGATTCAATCTATTTTTTTTCTCAAGGTTTTATATACCCAGCTCTGCTTGACTCTCTGGATCGCATTAGTCTGCTACAATGGCAGCCACTCAAGATAAAATCAGAAAAGTGTTATATTGCTGCTCACAGTCTTTTTTTTATCAAGGACCAGCGGGAAATAAGAGTGTTTGGTTTGGAGTTATGCTTCCTGCCGTAGTGTTTTCTGAATGTCTTCTGTCACAGCAACTGTTATGTAGTGTGTGTGGTTTAATAGCTGGGTTATGTAAGGCTGTTGTCCTATACTGCTGCTCCAGCTCTAGCATAATTGTAGCCTGCTGCATGCCGATCTACACCCCTCTTTCTCTTTCTCCCTGTCACTGATGCCACAGAGCTACAGTGGGGAGTGTTTCCACCCTGCCACCTTGTCATAGTGCCATAGAGGTAGGTGGAGCAGAATTAGTCTTTAACAGTAGGCTGTCACAGCAGCTGCTGGAAGAGCAGATGTACATCCTGCGATCGCTGACAAAGTAAAGTATGGGATTAAATGTAGTCTTTGTCGTCGCCATCCATCAAGTGCCTCGCACAACGGCGGTCATGAGTAAATGCAGATAAAGCAAAGTAGTATTTCTGATGTATGAAACTTCTTGCATCCTCTTTCATCTTTCTTTGTGCCCCTCCTCACTCCCTCCGTCTCTCTTTTATGTCTCACTCTGACTCCCAGAGCCCGGCGGCCCCTCTTTCACCATCGGCAAGGCCATCTGGCTGCTTTGGGGTCTGGTTTTCAACAACTCTGTCCCCGTACAGAATCCCAAAGGTACGACCAGTAAGATCATGGTGTCAGTGTGGGCCTTCTTCGCTGTCATCTTCCTGGCCTCCTACACTGCCAACCTGGCTGCCTTCATGATCCAGGAGGAGTATGTCGACCAGGTGTCGGGCCTGTCAGATAAAAAGGTGTGAATTTGAGGCAGTGTGAGGGGTTGAGGGGTGGAGGAGCAGGTGTGTGAAAGTGCGTCAAGTGGGGCGCTGTGAGACTGAGTGTACCTGAGCTAATGAGAGAATTCATGATTTAAGGCTGCAACTAATGATTATTTTCATTTTTTATTCTTTATTTTATTTCATTGAATCTTGATTTATGTATCTTTATTCAACACGCTCAAACCTTCTCTGCCTTACATACCACCACAGCACTATTAGACCACAGTCCATCATGTTCCAAATGTGGTCATTTAAATTGATTTTAAAGTCATTTTCAAGTGTTATTCAACACTAATAGTTCGATGAAAGTGTGTTAAGTTCCAATATCTTTTCATACAAGTGAATCATCAGTGTTTTGGCTGGTTTGGTCCACAGACAGTCCAATAAGTGAACAGAGGTGAAATGTGAAGCCAGTGTAGAAGAGTCTTCAACCTGCATTCTTTCTAATGGCCAGTAAGGGGCAAATGCACTGGTTGCAGAATGAAGTCTGACTGTATGTAAGTTTCTGAGAAAAGGATCCTTCTTCTCACTTGATTTACTACGTTGGCAAACATTTAATGTTCATTCATGTTCAACATGTTCATTCTGTAAATTATGGTTGCATTTAGCATCAAACAGACGATAAAGCAGGTTGTCATTTAGGGTGTGGCCACCTTGTGTTTCCTATCCTTGGATTCTCAGTCAGATCCAATCAGGATAGTGGTATAGCAATGAGTATCCTCCCCAGCTCCAACCTCTCGTCCAAACATGGTCACTTCAAGATCCAAAAACCACCGACAGCCATAATGCCAAAGTCGAGGCTTCAGGCTTCAGGCTTCAACGGTAGTCCACAAACCAATGTGTGATATTGGACACAGTGGGTTTACATTTGGTTTGGTCACAAATGCATTTGTAAATAAATTTCTGTGTGCTCTCAAACTCATTTTCATGCACTCTCAATTGCAACAAGAGGTTTTCAGGAGTCTGCAGTTGGCCTGTTGTAACTGGTAGTTAATCTTTTTTGTGACAATAAATATACTAAAATTAGCCGCAGAGCAATTTGTAAGAAAATTTGTGTGTTTATTTTCCTCTTAAACATAAATATGTGGATACTTTTTAAATCAAATCATTATTTCAAAATAGCTGAGCTCTTCCACAGTGTCTTCAGGTTCGCCCCAGGGTAGAAAAGGGAATCACTGTTTCCGTTAATAACATTAAAAAAAAATATTTTTGGACAGTTGTCCAGACAAAATCACCACCTTGGGCATGGGACTAGGCATGACAGGCTTTTATCACTTAATCAATTAATTAATTAAGAAATTAAATGAACAGCAATGAAAATAATCACAAGTTGCAGCCCCGGGCTCATCATTTCTGCACTTGTATGCTTCTGTCCTGAATGGTGGATCTTTATTTTTGAACTTGATCTGGTGAACAGTACGTTTGTCTAAATGTGTCCTCCAAATTCTCCTGTTTGTCTGTCTATTGAGCACAACACTTAAGTAATTTTGAGCTTTCCTAAAGCATAGTCCCATGCTCCTGCTCAGCAGTGCATTAAAGGTTATTTGATGCAGCTCAGTGCCTTTTCCATGCTAACAAGCACTCCTCTGTCATTTTCTCTGTGTGGTTTCTTTTCCGGAAAACCCCCACCACAGTTCCAGAAGCCTAACGAATTCTCGCCACCATTCCGGTTTGGCACGGTGCCCAATGGGAGTACAGAGCGCAACATCCGCAACAACTACCGGGACATGCATGCTTACATGACCAGCTTCCACCAGAAGAATGTAGATGAAGCGCTGTACAGTCTGAAGACCGGGTGAGGAGCAGAGAGAGAGAGGGGAGGCTGGAGAGACAGATGGGGGATGTGAGGAAGGAGGGAGTTGAAAAGGATCTCAGCAGGGAAAGAAAATAGACAGTGTTATGGAGCTGTGAGGTACTGTGCTGATGCAATACAGAGAAAAGATGATCAAGGAATGAGGAGAGGGAGACAGAGGAAGAGGGGACATTATGGGCGAAGTGGGTGGGCAGTTGGTTGAGCTGTGTGTATCTGCCTGCCATTGCCGCCCAGAATAGCAGCGCAGCCTGTGGTTGCTGCAAAAGCCAGCTGATATTCGCTCTCCCTGCCTCTCAAAGCTAGCTAACATCTTCCTTTCCTATGCCCTCTTTCTCTCTGCCTGTCTTCCAGTGTTTCCATCAACGGCTGCTAAAGAATTAAGAATGCAAAGCAGCGATGTACCTCTGGTGTTTGGTGAGAGCTTGAGCTGAATGACCACAGAGGCCTGTAGAGCCCTGAGGCACCGTTTGATGGCAGTTTGTCACCAAGCTGGAGACTGTCAGGCCAATTTACCTGTCAAATCACTCAGGGTTGATGTGGATAGAATAGAATACAGGGTGTCCCCAGGAAATGTTTCAGCTGAGATGGCATGCCGCGCAGATCCTGACACACCTTGTCAGATGGTCAGTTTAGTTATTAGGCCTGAACGATTGTACTGGAGCTTAAAAATCATTTCTTGACCTTGGATGCAGCAGTTTGACTACGCCAAATTCAGTGCAAGGTCCAACTCGTCTTGTTGTTTCCAAAGCTTTTGAACACATCTCGTGGCCTTCCTCATTGAATGGAGACTCACAAGATTCAGTTGAAAGCTTCAGAAACAACACGTTTGGTCTTCAGTTGTGAATTGTTAGTTTTGTGAAATGGCCATACTTATTGGATATAAGATATTGGCTGCTGCACTTTTTTCCTTGAAGACTAGTTATCTTATTTTGCAGAAAACTGAATTTAAAAAAAACAAAAACAAAAAAAAACTTTAGCAAAGGTGGTCTTTGTTTCAGACGTAGTGGCCCACTGTTAAATACCGAGGGAAATCCATTAATAGAATAGATTAATGTCTAATGTTTTATTTTACTGGACAAAAGTGCTAACTCTAAGTCCAAAGCATGCACACGGCCCTCTCCTAAGTATCCCTCAATGTAATGTTTTGCCTGCTTACACTTAAACTCTTCAAGTTCAATTGTTACATTTTCAATTAATTCCAGTTAAATGCTAAGCTAGCCTATCCTCAAGTATTTCATTAGTGCACAGCAGCTCGGCTGAACGTGCAAAAATGTGCATAGGCAAGCACACAAGTCAACATGAATGGGGAACACAATAAAAAATAAATGATTAATGATTTACACAGAGCAGCTCTTGCATTGAAATTACTCTGGAAATCAATAACTTTTTAAACTCAGTTCAGCTGCTTAAACAAACAAACATAGCTGCCTCAAAATTCTTAGTTTATATTATGTCTATGTTTCAGAAATTATAAGGAAATAAACCCATAGAATTAAGTTATCCTTCACCGTTAACTATTGAATAGTGATGATTGAGTGAACAAGGGAGTGATTTTGGACACATTCATTCACCGTCACTATGATGATTGGAGGCACAAGAGGCTCCAGAACACAACATAAAGGTTTGCATCTCACACATTTCCTGTGCTCTGCAGTAAACTGGATGCCTTCATCTATGATGCTGCGGTGCTGAACTACATGGCGGGCAGAGACGAGGGCTGTAAGCTGGTCACCATCGGGAGCGGAAAGGTGTTCGCCTCCACCGGCTACGGCATCGCCATCCAAAAAGACTCAGGCTGGAAACGAGCCGTGGATCTGGCCATCCTTATGCTGTTTGGAGATGGTGAGGACTTGAATTGTTTTTATTTGAATGAAGCAGCTTAAAATAGTCCAGTGAAAGTCAGGACTTTCATAGTGGGCACGAGGGCCATGGTTCCCCTCAGGTTGCCCCTCAAAAAGTGATGTCCTCCAGCTGATTTTCTCCTCTGCCTTTTTCTTGTAAATACAGTTTTTAGACACCAGTGTCCTCCAGTGTTCACTGAGAATCAGCATCAAGTAAAATGCTGCACACAGAACCAGTGGTGGGTTCGATTTTGAGTTTCACTGCAGGGAAACAGGGCTATTTATGATGACAAATGCAGCCATCAGGACACTTCCTGATGTGCCAATAGAGTGAGTGAACTTCTGACTAGAGGAAGTGACCTAAGAAGTACAGTATTATGTGCCTAATGAGTATTATAGCTGACCTTTTTTTTTTCTTTTCATTTCACTGATATACTTTAATGGGAGATAATGGTTTAAACTGTGTCCTATTTTTTTTGTAATATCCTCACAGTGATTAGATAGGGCCTAAACATTATTACACTATCTCTAAACAAACATTAACTGCCCTTCAGTGTTGAGTCACTGTTATAGCTTTCAGGTAATAAAGCATAATTATCACTCAGGTTGAGAATCTTAAATTGCAGCCTCATCAGTGGAGTGAGGTCAGATATATGGAGTGGAAGTAGCTTTGAAGGAGTGAGCTGCAACTCACAAGGCAGTTGGTGCTTGTTATGGTGGGAACCCAAAAACCTGCTGGTGGATCCCGGCGGTCCTCGAGGACGTCGAGCTGCAGGATGAGGCCTCCTGAGCCAGGTTGGCACAGTTCAGTCCTTACTGAACAGCGAGGCACCGGCAGGCCTGAGAGACTGCAGCTGCTGCAGTCGTAGAAGTGAAAGCATCAGTGTGAGTTTGTTTGTTTGGGAACTCAGGAGGTTCTGGCATGGATAGGAAATATTGACCTATCTGGAGACTGAAGGAAATGCATCAAACAGGGAGACCGTGGTTCTATTTTGATTTGTCGATGCTGTGACTCTCAACAAGGAGAGTTTTGCAAATTTGTCATTGACAGGATTTGACTTTGAGAGCTTTCCAGTATGAACCACATGCTGATGTCTACAGTCTAAATTGTTTTTAGTCTTGGTCCACAAATTACTTTACCACTGTGTTTGACAGATTAAAAGTAAAATCCCTCCTTGATTTGGACGCGTGTGGAGTTCTAGGATATTCTTCCTGATAGCCACTAAACCTCCTCAGAAGAAGCAGACATAAAAGCTGTAAAGCTCTGCCTACGATTTAGAAAAGCGCATAAATAATTTAAACCCTTTACCACCTCCAATGGCTGATAAGTGATGTGCAGGAAGAGCAGGAGTACTGGGAGTGTTCATCACCAGCACATGTGTCTTTGTGGAAAATATGACTGTAGCGCTGTGACACCAGCATATCAATTCAACAATACGGTGGCAGGATATCGCTGACTACACCAGCACCTCATCATGTGAGTATTTACAGGTTGAATCCAGGGTCTGTATCCCATTAGTATATTGTGTACCGCATGTGCCGCATAGCAACACTCTCAGTTTGTAGGTCGGCCAGCTGCTGTTGTGTGTTTTGGGTAGTGACCGAGAGAAGCCAGCAGGGTGTCTGGCGTCACTTTGAGAGAATGACAAGTGCAGTGATCCACGAGGGCCTCTGCATCGAGCTGCTGCTCCATCATGATGAGACAGGCGAGCCAGTTGTGGTGGTTTGTGAACATGTTTTGGATGCCCATTTGGCACCTCTGTTTGAACAGGTTGGAGCCGCACAGACATTCCCCATCAGTGCAGACAGTTAATGAGACAGTAGGCCCACATTATGAAACAGCACTCGCATCTCATGACTCTGAAGTGCTGCAGTGTTGGTTTGAGACTTGAACTGCAGCTGAACTTTAGCATTTTGTTCACACTGGAGATGAAGTGAACACATCAGCACACACTGCAACAGGAAATTACAGTTTCTAAAATATTACAGGAGACTTTCAGTCTGCGATGTAGGATTTGTTTTCTTCACACGTTCCACTTAATTTGTTTTCCCTTTGACATTTTCTCATTCGACACATGGACGCCTGTTTTGACGTGACTTACATTCACCTATCCGCCATGTTGTGCTGTGCTGTGCATTATATTGTACTGTGTACATAACTTGCTTTTTTTATTTTGCTTCCTCTACTTTTACATATTGTTGTGTATTTATTGTACCTTTTGCACTGAAGGAGCTGCTCTGAATTTCATTATACAGGGTATAATGACAATAAAGGCATTCTATGTGACAATGACTTAACTGTTGCCATGACAACTGAGCAGTTGAAGAATGCAAAAAACTTCAGAGGTCACAATGTTTTTGTCAACTTCTAAGTCCAAGGTCGAGAATTAATATTTTGAGGTTGAAGGTTCAAGACTACACTGAAGGTTTAATGTCGGCTCACTGATAAAAACACACATCTGATCATACTTGGTATTCACTATTCACAGGATTCAAAAAACATGATCTGGACATTGCTACTATTGACTGATGTCACTTCAAAAAGAAGCCTGCGGTTAAGGAGCCTTTTTTCTATTTTCTGACATTTAATAAACCCAACAATTAATTGATTCATTTAGAACATAATCAGAATATCGGTCAGAAATTAAATGAATCGGTTGATGCAGCACTCGATCTATCCACACTCGTCAGTCTTCAGAGTCCTTCGGCAAAGAGCTGAAACATTTTGTTGGGGGAGAACAATTTCTCTGTTGCCCTTTAACAGGTGCCAGAAAGTGACAGTGGATGGATGAATGTTGTAAAGTACACTGATTGTTGTTGTTGACTGACTTTTGCTATCAGAAACGTAATGAATGAATGCATCATCAGTTACTCCTGTTGTAGCACAGAGTGTCCTGAGTTTCCTTCATTTGACAGGGCAAGTGTTGCTGCCTATGGAAAGGAAATGTGGGTGCATGAATGCAGAATAAGAGATTTTAAAATGTATCACCAGCCGTGGATTAGGCAGCTCTTTGCATTTTGTATCTTCATGTAAAAGAGACGACTCTCCCTGCTGTGAATCCTTGCCTTTGGAATACACCTACAGTAATACTCCACCTCCAGAGATTGTATGTGCTCCATACGGCTCACCAGCTGCCAGACCATGTATTGCACACTGACACACACATACACACACACACACACACAGTTGCCCTCGATGTGCTATCACTTTCCATCCCGGTGTGTGTCACGGATGGACGGGTCAGTGCAGAGAGAACATTCACCATGAATCAGATCTTTAGGAGCCAGATCGACTCAGACCTCGACATACTCTGTTGAGCGACGTTCACTGAAGTGCCAGTGTGTGCATGTATGTGTGTATGCAAGATGTGTGTGTTTGTCACATGTGACTGTGTGCGTGTTTGGTTGTGTGTTACCCAAAGATCAGACAACATGTCTGCACAAATTTACCAAATGGAAGTAAAGTCTTATTGTTCTGTCAAGTGAGTACATGAGGCCCGCACATCAGACATTACCTCTCATTACTTCATGTAGACTGTTTGGCTGTCAGCACACATATGTTAGTCCAGGTTTAGAGATCAGACTCATCAATGTTTGCTCATATCTGTCATGTCCTATTAAGAGTCCAGATATGACCATGATGTAGGTCGTATGTGCAGAGGGACAGGATCAGCGACAGCCTCCTTATGGGGAGTGCAAAACAGATACAGGATCAGGAGGAATGTGGGAAAAGTGTTGATGATGGAGGAGAGGGATGGGAAAAATGATGGATAAGAGTGGAGGTAGGATTAGAAAGTGGAAAGTAATTAGAATAATATAGATTTCAATTATATTAGAGATTCTGCTCATTGATCCAGTTACAGTTCTTAATCAATTCCTATTGTGCTTGAATTGGGTTCATATTGTGGGGTCGATGACAAGTACATACAGATTTAAAAGCATTGGGTGTGCATCCAGCAGAGCGTTTACACTACCCTCATGTCATTGTCATTAAATCTGCAGGCCAGTAATAAGAATCAATAGTGTCAGAGTTGACACTTTGGTTCTAAATGGGAACCAGTTTGCTGTTCCCATTGCTGGTCTGGAGATGTTCAGATGGATGTTTGGTCATCCCTGGAATTAATTAAAAGCATCTAGCCTTTTTGTGACTGTATTTGTTTCTTGTTTTTTGCTCCTGTCCTTTTTTTGTTTGCTTTTTTAAAATCTCCAAATCTTGCTGGGGCTGTCTTGCATGACTTATGCGGAAAACATGACAAATCAAATAAGCCTTTTTCACTGCAGACATTTAGCCTTGCCACAGCAGAACAAAACACACGTTTTACTAATAACATTAACGATGGTTCAGTGAAACAAGATCGATATCACTCTACTGTCTATGCATTCAATATGGAGCTCGGGACAAGAGGTAATTAGCTTAGCTAGCTTAGCATAAAGACTGGAAGCAGGGGAAAACAGTAGTCTGGTTCTAAAGCTGCCACCTCTAAAGCTATTTAATTAATATGCTGAGAAACATTTGTTTAATCTGTACACAAACAGAGATGTAACAATAAACATTTGTGGTTTTATGTTTTGAGTATTTTGGGTTTTAAATTTTGTGTTCCAAGTATTTCATAATGATCAACACCCAGCCAGTGATTTTCTTGAGTCATCACAGTGAGGATGCCAGGTCTGGAACCATTGTGCAGAGACCCAGTGGTGGGTGACATGGACAGAGATTTATATCACAGTATTTGTTTGTTCATTAGTTTTTTGTGGTTTTTTTGTTTTTTTTTGGTTTGGTTTTTTTACAGTATTATATCACATTGTTTCAAAAATAAACGCGATTCTAACTCTTTTCACTCTGTTAGCAATGTAAGGGAGCATATCTTAAGAAAGAAAAAATAATTAAAAAACAGATTTTTATTTTATTATAAACGTGATTCTAACTCTTTTCACTCTGTTAGCAATGTAAGGGAGCATATCTTAAGAAAGAAAAAATAATTAAAAAACAGATTTTTATTGGCTCCAAATAGGAATGAAAATGAGGTTTAAACCTACATGTTTTTTGGAAAGACCCATAATGTAGGTTAACTGTAGTGTGATTTTTTTTCTCAGATTTAGACAAGGAGCAGGATTAGGCTCCTCAACAGCAATTCTTTGGCAGAAAACCCAAATTCAATTCAGTATTCCTTGTTTGTTTGTTTGTTTGTTTGTTTGTTTGTTTGTTTGTTTGTTTGTTTGTTTAGGGGAAATTCCTATTCACAGCAGCACCAATGAAGTGGATAGAATAGTACAACAAGTGCATGCAAGTTAAACACAACAAGTATATACAAAAGGGTGGAATAAAAAGAAAACGTCATCCTAAAAAAAATTGTAAATAGTATTTACAGACTGTTATGTACCGGTAGAATATATGAGAACAAGAGTCAGTGTGCCACAGGGCATGTGTATGGAGTATGTTTACATGTGGCAGCAACAGACACACTTATTATCAAAGCAAACTCAGAGTTATAGTGAGGAAAAAACTAGTAAATGGATGAAACTGCATCATGAGTTACAAACACTTTCTCTTCCTGAGGTTCATTTAAGTAAGAAAGTCTTAGTGAAAACTTGTGAAAACAGTTGTCTGACAGACACGCACACACACACACACACACACACACACACACACACACACACACACACACACACACACACACACACACACACACACATACACATCTGTACACAAAACATTGTTATGCAAGCACTGGGAAAATATATACTCCCTTGATCTCACACAGACACACACAGACAACAGACCATCGGTGCAGATCAAACAAATCTCTCTGGACGTGTCCTCCCCCCTTAGCAGTCCCCCCCCACCCACCCCCGTGGAACTGAGGGGGACACATTTTAGGGGGCGGAAACACTTGTCACATGACTACACACACACTTCCTCCCTGAGGACTGTCGATCCCAGCAGGCAGTTGTTTTTTCCCACAACAAGGAAGGGATAGCCTTGCATAAGCAATCCTTAATGAGGAAGATCCTCAGGGGACCTTCAGTCAAAATAATGCAACATGACATTTGTTGCACGTACATAAGACATGAGCTGTTTTTGGCATCAACTCCCCATCCAAAAAATGTGTCCTCTCTTTTTGCACTCACACTTACATTTTCACCTACGGGCAAACTCCTGCACAAACATACACACAAACAGTCGCACCAACACGTTGAAACAGTAACCTGTGTGCATGTGTTTCTGCTTCCTCCAGGTGAGATGGAGGAGTTAGAGGCCCTGTGGCTGACAGGCATCTGCCACAATGAGAAGAACGAGGTGATGAGCAGTCAGCTGGACGTGGACAACATGGCGGGGGTCTTCTACATGCTTGGGGCCGCCATGGTTCTGTCATTAATCACCTTCATCTGTGAACATTTATTCTACTGGCAGCTGCGCTTCTGCTTCATGGGCGTGTGCTCTGGAAAGCCTGGGTTCACCTTCTCCATTAGCAGAGTGAGTGTACTCGTGTTTTATTTAAGGTCTGACCTCTGTCCTCCTGACAAAAAGATCACAATAGCGGTTGTTCTAAAACCACTGGCTGCGGTTGAGGTGTATCGAGTTGGTCAGGGGGATAGGGTGACTCACCTGACATACCTGTGGCTTTTTTTAGCGCAGACAGCCGTTACACAAGAGAAAATTATCCTGCGCTATATGAGCAAACAAACCCTTCACCTATCAAATGTATAGAAAAAAAATGTAAAAATGTATTATGTTTTTTTAATTATTATTCATTTTACAATAATGTAATGTTATTAGTAGTACATAAATGTGTTTAATTTATGTGCCTTTCAAAGATACTTACTCTTTATTAGAATAACCAGAAAGGAAGAGATTTATAATCATCATGTTTGACTTAAACATTTTGTTTCAAAATATATTTAATCCGAATTCTGAAGGTGTGAAATATGAAAAACTCTTTACAGAACAGTCACACAATTAACCAGTGGAATCTGTGAGGTTTTTGGTGTAACTGGCTGCAGATGCAAGCTTGAAACAGACAAAAGGCATTTACTCGAAGTAAAGGTGTAAGTATGCTCAACAACACACATCTGAAGTCAAAGGGTTTCTAGCTGTAAAAGGGTTTATAGCATCACTATCTGCTATCAGTGACAGCGAGACCAACCAGCATCCGTCCCTGACAGGGTTAACAAAGCCCACGGTCTTTGAGAAAGTCTGCTGTTCATCAACTAAATGTTGCTGAAATAAAAGCTTCTTACTACGCTGCACATTCTCAACCGGTGACCTGAAGGTGTGTTTGTGGATGTCGGAGAGCTCATCTCAGCGTGGTTACGACTCTGTTCAAATGGGTCACTTAACAAGGTGTCTCAGTGTTACTGATGCAGGCTGTTGAGGTCCATATAAATAATCACGGCAGGTGTAATTCATTTGCATAATGTTACCTTTTAAGAAAGGGGTCAGGGGCGTATTGTTGTTGCATGCAAACAGTCTCGGTTAATATTTTCCTGCGAAAAGGACACTGGTGTTTATGTGTTTGGTGTTGAGGCTGAAGGTGTTTCTAATTGTAATATAATTTGGTTTATTCCCACTCAGACCAACCTGAAAGAACTGGAAACACAAATCTGGCCTTGAGCACTTCAGAAACACACACAGAAACATTTCATTTTTCTTTGAATTGGCAGCAAACTGTCTCTCTTTTTAGACTCTGAAACTAATATTTTTATGCAACACATAAGCACCCCTTTCTGCATGGTAGCTTTAAGATTCACTCTAAGCTCTAATGTGCTCGAGACTAACTTTACTTGTTGTATTACAACATCCATTTTCAGTGCATACACGTTTCAAGTGTGGCTCCTGTTACTCAGCCAGCAGAGTCAGATATCTTTTGTATATTTCCATGCCTCGTTTAACACTGTGCCACATGGAAAAAATATCAACAATAGTGCAGCCCTCAAGAAAATTGCAGTTCATATACAGTATACTGAAAGAGTAAGGATGGACAGATGATGAGACCACAAAGGGCTAATAAAATACAGAGGAAGAAAAAGAGATCAGTGAGAGTCATGATAAAGAATAAGACTGGCAGCAGGACAAAGGCAGAGTAGAAAGGAACAGACACAGCGTTGTGCCAGTAACCTCTGTTCTATTACCTTTCACAGCAGCTGTAGTAGCTATAGATGTAGGGAGATAAAGACCGACAATCCCATTGGAGCGTCTGCCGCTCACCCGAGCACCCGGAAACAGAGATAAAACAGACACAAAGAGAGAGAATGGAGGCATGAAAGGAAAGAGGGTTGACGATTCAGATTCATGAATGTAGCTCGGTGACGGGTAAAGTGACTAGGAGACAGAAACTGTTTCTGACAAGTTGACGCCTTTGAGGAATGTTGGCCCGCGCACTGGCTGATGGGTAGTGTGTCCTCAACCTTTCAGATTTGGCTGTTGTCTCGACCACAGATTCCCTCAGCCCCCATTTGAACACGCTTGTTTGACTTCACTTGCAAAAGGCTTTCCCCTCTCTTGAAAATCCTGCTTTTACCACGGTTTAAACAAACACACACATGTTGATGGATAATGACATCTGAGATAGAGAATTCATAACGCATGTTTCTCGGATATCAATGGAGAGTCTGACAAACTTTTACGTAGTGATTCATTTCCTTGACAATGTGTTTTCATGAAAGGAAAAAACAATTCACAAGGTGGAAAGCTAGTGGCATCGGTGTCAGCTGAATTTAAATGGCATTGATTAAACTTATTGATCGGTGGTCAAAACCATGAGCTTACTGCCCCCCTTGTGTTATCAATCAAGGCTTTGATCTGCTCGTTCACCTCTCCCTCAGTTCTCTGCATCTTAGGTGGAGTGCTGAGCAGCTGAAGGGTCCATGCTGTTCCCCCGAGAAAAGTCATTTATGAACTCAGCCTCTATTACTGTTTAATAGTGTGTAAACAAGAGGGTGGTCAAAGACGACATGGAAATGCATTAACCTCTCTCTGCCTCTGTCTCTGTTTGTGTCTCTCTGTCTGTCTGTCTCTTTATGTGTCTGGTGTCTGACTCTCTAACATTAAATCCCCTTTGGTTGTCCATTCCTTACTACTGCCACACATCCACACTCTTTACTGTTGTTTTCGTCTCACTCGGGCTTCATATCTTGCCACTCTCACTCTTATTCTTCCTTCCTCTCGTGGCCTGTCTCACCCTCTCTTTCTCTCTCTACCTCCCTTTTCTTGTAATTTTCATGCTCCAGGGTATCTACAGCTGCATCCATGGGGTACAAATCGAGGAAAACAAGTCAACCATAGACTCGCCCTCGGCCACCATGAAGAAGAACATGAACAACACCCACTCCAACATCCTGCGGTTGCTCCGCACTGCCAAGGACATGACCGCCGTCCCGGGAATTAATGGCTCTCCGCACGCGGCTCTGGAGTATAGCCACAGCGGTCGTGACTCGGCTATCTATGATATCCAGGAGCACCGACGCAGCTTGGTAGGTCACCCTGTAGACTGCAAGTCAGCGCCGCCCTACATGGCAGAGGACAACATGTTCACTGACTACATCAGCGAGGTGGAGAGGACTTTTGGCAACTTGCCCCTGAAGGACAGCAACCTGTACCAGGACCATTACCTGCACCACCACCCGGCCTCGGCTCTGGGTATGTCCGGCCCCCCGCCTAATAGGCCGCGTAGCTTAGGCAGCACTAGCTCGTTGGAAGGGGGCATGTTCGATTGCGACAGTTTAGGGGGAGGGGTAGCACCCATCTTCACCACCCAGCCCCGCCCCTCTATGACTCACAGAAATACCAATAAATTTGACCTGATTGCTGGCCACACCCCTGCGGATTCCAACCAGGGCGGGTTCAAGGGAAGCAATGTGTATGGGAGGTTCTCTTTCAAAGGAGGAGCATCCAGCACGGGGCTCATCGGGGGTCATGACAGGTACTGTGGTGGGGGAGGGGGAGGATCAGGGGGTGACGATGGGAACATTCGCTCTGATGTGTCGGATATCTCCACGCACACTGTCACCTATGGCAACCTGGAGGGCAACAACAAGCGGCGTAAGCAGTACAGGGACAGCCTCAAAAAGAGGCCAGCCTCGGCCAAATGCAGACGGGAACAGGACGAGATAGAGCTGAGCGGCTTGAGGAGGAGATCCCACCACCACACCGTCCACCACCACTTCCCTCATGGACCCCAGGCACACCGCACGGTCTCACCTCCCCTGGAGCGGAAGAGGGGAGGAGGAGGGGGTAATTCTTCACCTTACTTGTTCCGCAAAGACAAAGAGAATCTGAGGGATTTCTATGTGGATCAGTTCCGCTCCAAGGAGGGCAAGGCCAAGTGGGAGCAAGAGGGTGGAAGTGGAGGAAGTGGTGTGGGCGGTGGTAGCGGTGGCGGTATCTGTAAAAGCTTAGTACCTGTAGAGGACTTCCTCAAAGGTAAAGGCAAGAAGCCGGAGTGTAAAGCTGGGCTTGGCTCAGTGTCAGCAGGGCAGCAGGCTCACACCTGTTGGGAGAAGGGGGTCTCTGGGCTAGGAGGTGGGGGCATAGCAGGGGGTGACTGGGAGTGTCGTAACTGCCACAGTGTGTGTCATCATGGTGGAGGTGTAGGAGGAGGTGGCACGTGCGCACCTAGCGGAGTTGGAGGTACCAGCAGTCGCCCCAGCTCTGCTAGCTGCAAACGCTGCGACTCCTGTAAGATCCAGCCGAGCAACCTTTACAACATCAGTGAGGATAATAACATGGTGTTCACTGGAGGGAAGAGCAGCATAGGACCCAGCCAAGCACAAACTCAGGCACAGCGCAGGAAGCTAGGGCCGGGTGGGAGGGTGTTAAGGAGGCAACACTCATATGACACATTTGTGGATCTGCAGAGAGAGGGGGCAGGCCGCATGGGAGGGGTCGGTGGAGGCGTTGGGGGGCAGTTTCCTCAGCCCCGAAGTGTGAGCTTGAAAGAGAAAGACCGCTTCATCGAGGGCCCCAGCCCTTACGCTCACATGTTTGAGAGGTATGCAGGTGAAAGGGAACCTTCCTTGTTCGGAGGAATAGGCGGGGACAGGGCGAAAGGAGGCTCCTCCTTCAGCTTGTTCCATGGAGGCGAAGGTGGGTTGCACCAGCGGTCGGTGGGGGAGAGAGACCTGAGGGACAGAGATAGAGCTATGATGGGAGGTGGGGGCTGTGGTGGTGGTGGTGGTGGTGGTAGCAGAGGGGCCGGGACTTACTCCTTGTCTAAATCTCTCTACCCAGATAAGGTGAACCAGAACCCCTTCATCCCAACCTTCGGTGACGACCAGTGTCTTTTACACGGTGCCAAACCGTACTACATCAAAAAGCCACAGACGCAGCAACAGCAGCAGCAGCAACTTCTCAACAACAGCCGGGGAGGAGGGGACTTCCGCGGCTCCATGGGAGTGACTTCCTATTTGCCCGCGTCTGCCACAGCTGGGGTGATGTCCAATGTGGCTCCCAGGTTCCCCAAAGAGCTGGGTCTAGGTGGGGTGGGAGGGCCCTTGGGGAACCACCACGGGGCCAACAAACTACTGCCAGGGGGCAGGGACACGTTAGGTTTGGGGCAGGGACAGAGACCATTCAATGGTGCCAGCAATGGACACGTTTATGAAAAGCTCTCCAGCATTGAGTCAGACGTCTGAGGGTGAAGACAGAGGAAGAAAGACAGAGAGAGAAGATGAAGTGGGTGAAGAAAAGAGGGGGACAGAGAGAAACATGCCGAGGGAGAAAAGAGAAAGAGCACAGGCTGATGCCCTCTCTGTGCGAAGAGAATACTGTATCTGCTGTTCTCACTCCAATAAATGGAAAGTATTTGGACGATGCACCGAGGCCACTGCAGGCTAGGTTGTGGTGAAGTCCAGCAGGAGACAAGTTTTTAATGAGAAGAGAGGATTCTGGTGCTGCTCCGACGCTCAGAGAAAGATAGTGAGGGAGGGAGGGAGGGAGGGAGGGAGGGATGGGAAAAAGTGAAATAAAATCTCTGGCCTCTGCTCTCTTTACATGCTCATTGTCTTTCCCTCCCTCCTGCAGTTCTTTAACACCAAAACAAACATTTTGTTTAGCAATGGAAAAACAATCATGAATGAAAAATCTTCTGTTGAAGTAACAGGGTAAACTAATAATTGTATTGATAATGTTGATAATATTATTGAATATTATTCCAGTGTTTAATGATGATCGGTTTAGTTTGTTTTTAAATTTTATTTCTTTAAATAGTTCATGTTACATATTTGTATGATGTTAATTCTTTCTTAGCTTACCAATATTACAGGACACTGGTAAACAAGTTGTCAGTGCGGATCTTTTTTAGGTTCCTGTAATTTGGACTCTTCTTTGCTCTTAATTCTTCATGTTTGATTTTTTTATACTTTTCTTACTTTCGAGTGCTGTGAAGTGTATGTGAAAGGCATGACTTGCTGGGTACATTCTATGTACTTATAAATTTGCAAAGATGGTCTTTTTTTCAGCTGCAGAAGCAACATCATCATACTGATTTGCCGCTTCCTCTCGTTTTTCTGCTTGATAGAACCCAAATGGGTCTCACATTTTGAGCTGGATGTGCCTTAAAGGATTAATACTGAATTTTTTACACATAAGATCTGTTTCGTTGGTAGACAGATCCACCTGCAAATGATAAGTCCACTGATTTGAGAGTGACTCTTGGACATTAAGCAGATAATACAAAACAAAGCATACAAATTGCTGCAGCACAGGAAGCATAAATTCCTACATAGATCCCCAACAATAAAGGTAACCAATAGCAGGATCACAAGGATTAAAACCACAGTGCCATGATGAGTAAACATTCCTGTTTCCCCCTAAAGTCAGGTTCGACAGAACCATGCCACCATGTGTGAAGAAACATGGTTTAGAAATAAAATTACAAAGTCTCTTCTTGTACTGTTAACTCCTCAATTAATCTAACTGCAAGTCAGTTTCCTTTAAATCATTTACTAAGAAGCTCAAGAAGCTCTATCACTCCTCATCTCCTCAAACCTTACTGTTCATTTTTGTGTAATGGATGACCCAGGAACCGGCTACCCATTAAATGCATGTAAATCACATTTAATGTCCACTAGTTGCACTTGTTGCGTTTCATTGGGTCAGACTCAATTGGCCGTGACAGTTTTGCTGTTCAAGACAGGAACATAATGGACTCTGAGTGAGGCCTCCATTCCCGGGATGAGCAGCCCAGCACGTTAATTATTTCATGATTGCAGCTATAAGCCCTGCCTGCTGTATTAGATGGTCACATTCAAATGTTGGGAGGAGGACCAGTGTGGAACATCTTCACTCTGCAGGTGTAAAGGCCCACAGCAAGCCCCTCATCTCAACCACACCAGTACACAGTCCCAAACAATCCCATGACTTACTGTCATTATTCATAGCTTTCTTTATGCTCACCTTTATAGCATGACATTCGATTCGAGTGTTTTTAGCTTAGAAATGAGGAAAATAGTACTATACATCTTCTGAGTAGTGTTCTCCTATGATTCAAAGGTTTAGTTTGACATTTTGGGAAACACGCTTATTTGCTTTCATGCTGAGAATTAGATGTGATTTCACTCTCGTGTCTGTACAGTAGCTATGAAGGTACAGCCGGCTGCCAGTTAGCTTAGCTTAGCACAAAGACTGGAAGCAGGGGGAAACAGTCTGGCTCTATATAAAGATCACAAAATCCACATACCAGTACCTCTGAAGCTCACTAAAATATTATATGTGATGTCTTGTTTGTTAAATTCATACAAAACCCACAACTTCTAATTTTTACACTTTTATAGTTGATGTCTAAATTAAATGAAGATAAATGTGTTAATCAGTGAGCTTTAGAGGTGCTGGTAGGTGTTTTTTGTCACCTTTGGACAGGCTCCCTGTTTCCCTGTTTTTAATCCTTATGCTAAAATAAGACAAGATAACCGCCTGCTAGTTTCATATTTAACACAAACATAATGTCAAACTATTCCTTCAAGCTAATTTCTTACAGTCAAGAGAACCAGGATGATAGAAATCTATCCCTGGGTGGACTCAGTCATCATTTCTCCCACCATGTTGCTTCACCAAACAGAACATAAAAAATTATTTCAGCATGTACTGTAACCTTGATTTCTCCCTCTGCCGGACCATAATCTGTTTCACATGCTGAGATTTTGATGAAGGAAAGAATTTGCCCTCAAGTGCAAGGTCCTGTGTGGATTGTGTCAGCTGCGGACATTTGAGGAGAAAAGGAATAAAAGAGGAAGGCAGGACGAAGTAAACAGCATCCCAAAAGCAGGTGGTACATGTAGTGAAAAGCATCGCCTTCATTACCGATCGACTCGTTGTTATTTTTATCAACAGGCGCCTCCAAAACCCACAGCCTCAGACACACAGGTCATCTCTGCTCAAACACATAAAGACAAACATAAAGGTTTCATTTACAGCCCTCTTTGGTATTAAATATTATAAGTTCCATCTATTAAGACGACTATTCTCCATTTTCACTTATTTATTGTCACTCAAACCTGACTTAGTCATTTTGCCAAACCAAATTTGAATACCTATAGCACAATCTGTCTGAATGGGTTCAATATTTAGTCAACTGTACATCCCAGTCAAAACTTTTGAAGACTTTCTTTCTCTTGGTTGACAAGTCAGTATGTATGATACTAGGGCGTCTCTAGTGTTTGTAAGGACTTGCATGTATACACTTTTTCTTTATTTCTGTTTTTTAATCTTAACTTTTAGCCCAGACAAAAATGGGTGTTTTTGAACAATATTTGGAATTTTATCAATTTCATTGGTACTGATGATCCATGTAGTACTGTAGGTGTGTGTGCGTGTGTGTGCTTGTTTGTGCAAGAGAAGACACCGATCTAACAGTCAAAATTTTGGTTCTACTTCAATAAATAATGCTAAATTGGTTAAAAATTTCACTAGGATAGAAAACACTTTTTTTTATTCTTAATGTTTTACACAGATCAGTTTTCTTGATAGTTTGTGTACATGCTTTTAAACAAGATTGAGGTCTTGATTAATACGTTCATCATCACTGAAGAAGCCTTCTTCATCTCAACTACTTTTCCTTTTTTTCCCCTTTGAATATCTGGGTATGTTTTATTATTTCCGTTAATGTATGTGCCTGAATACATACGCTTGATTACCTCTGTGTGTGCTCATATGGAAGAGAGACAGAGTGTGTGAGAGATTACTGTTTATTGTACGTGTATTATAAAGCTGTATGTAAATACTTTACCTCACACTCATGGACTTTTGATAAAAAAAAAAAAAAATGTACAAAACGGCAGAGAATAGATCTATTTGGGATAAATCTTTGATTCGTAGGTCCCCTTGCGAAATTGCTTTTGTATCGACTTCAGGCCAGGATATGTGCAATCAGTTATTCTTGCACAGATGGTGTGCACATTTAATAAGTCAAGGTTTGTAATGTGTTTTGATTTTCTTTTGGATTTGGCCAAAGACCAGCCAAGACGGTTGTTTTCTCAAAGGACAAAATGTCAAGCACTATCACTCACTGGTACGCAGAAAGCACAATAGATTATCTGTTGCATTTTTACAAGGTAGTCTCTTTTTTCCTTTCTTTGACTAATCTTCTGTTTTTGTGTTTTACCACAGAAGATCAAACAACTCCATCCCTGAGCTGTACAGATTGTGAAAAATGTACATACGACAAAAATCTAGCTCACGCTCGCATTTTTTGTATGGAGAGAAATTACTTGTGTGAAGAGAGTATTTCAAATTTGATGGAATATTTAGTAATACTGAAAATGAGATTAAACACAGTCAATGTGAAAATAAGTGCTGAGAAATATTATTCTTCTGTCTCTTTGGAATAAAGGTGTTGAGTATTAATAAAAAACAAGAAATCTAAAACTTATTTGTCTTATTTTATTTCCTCTGCAGCATTTTTTTTTTTTAATCATTTGTTGGATCCACAGGTTGGCAGCAGGTAACAGGACTTCTTTCATGTGTGTCATGTTTATATTTGACATTTGAATGCACTGAGTACATGTTGCAACAAATCATATTATTATGTCCCATAGATCATCAGGGATCCAAGAGCAGATGAGTGCCATGTTCTGCTTTCACAGCGTCATCTGTTTGCTCCTCTCCATCTCCTCATAAACTCTCTTCATGTGAGATTGGTGTTACCCACCATGTCAGACAAGACAAGAGAAAATAAATAAAGAGGCTTGAGAATCAAGTGCAGAGCAAGTAGGAGAGGGGGGAAAATATATATATAAGTGATGCAAACTGAACTGAGCAGCAGAGATCAAAGCCCCCAAAAACCTCACTCCCCCTCGCTCCTCAGATTCACTCCTCTCAAAGCCTTGTCCAGCAACAGGAGTTATTTAAAGAAACCTGCAGGTTGGAAAATGTACCGATGCCTTGTGTGTATAGATTTTAACATCTGCAGTCCTGGATGCTGACACAGAACAAGGTGAGGCGGTAGAATTAATCTTTTAATCAGTTTGATCTCCTGCTTCTAAAAAAATCCTCTCTTTTCTATTTTCTCTCTCAGCCGTCTTTTCTGCTTACTTGTTCGCTCCTTACACCAACCTCAACAACCTCAGGATGCAACACATGTAACTACTTCTTGACAATTAACTGTTACCTAGCAACTGGCTCTTTTTCCAGAGATGGGGAGGGATGAGGGGTGAGTGGGGGTGTGGGGGTGGGGGGTGGGGGGTGGAAAGAGAGAGATTTATACAGTATTCCCACAGCATCTTAACTGGATTGGATGCAACAATGCATTGACAATACAATACCAAAATGGAAAGTACAGCCTGAGCTTAACGCCCACACATATCACTGTAGAGAGGAGAGAAGAAGAGAAGGAGGGAGAGAGATGGAGGAGGAAGAGGAGGAGGGGTGGTTGATGTACAGATTACAGTATGATGAAAAAAGGAGGGTTGAAACACATGCAGGGGAATCACAGGGAGACAAAAGAGCACATGACAAGCAGCGAGTGTGCAGATGCAGGTGTAAAACGATGGCACACTGCAGTAGCCTACGTGGTGTGGATGACGGGTGGAGCTCTAGTGGAGAAGCGGAGAGAAACCGGTTGCTGCAGAAACACTTGGCAAAGTTTTAATGAAGGCATAAAGTTTGGACGCCTGCGCCCACATGAGCACGCGCACGCACGCGATCACGCAAGCAAACAGTATAATAATGTTAGCAGATAATAGGCACCCCCTGCTGGGCTCACGAGGACCACTCCTGACTTCAGCTGAGCAAAAACAAAAGATCAAGCCTCTGTGAATCAGTGATTGGGTCATTTCTGATTATCACAGCAGGCAAGTACTGACACCCGGTGGCAACAGTGGCATCCTCCGGATACTGCATGTAGTTCAGGACGTGGTGCACAGGTAAACAGGAGAATGGACTTGGTTTCTCACAGACCCTCCCGTCTATTTACTACTGGAGTTTAAGGCAAAAGGTAAAGGAACAAAGTGTTGATCAATGCTACTGAAAAAACAAATGTAAATTTAAAGTAAATGAAGTATTGGGAATTAATTTTCTCTCTTGTCTTCTGGTGAAATCACAAAGGCTTTTTTCATGAATATACCTTTTTTTCTCCCTTTGTTATATTTTTTCTTCTTTTTTTTAAGTAGTACTGCACCAGTTAGCAAGGCACCTACATGAAGGACTCACATGAGACCAGATTTTTACAAGAAGCAGCAGACGCTGGGATATCCTGATTCAAGATTGCAAAAACACTGGATCCAATAACCTTGATGATATCATCTGAGGGTTTTTTTTTTAACCCCCTGACAATACAACTGTTTTGACAGGCTGAGTAGCTGGTACTGTTTGAATATGGAGATGCAAAATGTTCACTGTTAACTAAATAAATAAGACAATAAATAACTGCTCGGTACAATTTTGAAAATCGATTCTTATCCTGCTTCTTCTCACACTAGCAGAGATGAATGGATTTCACTTTTTCAATTTAGTTTCAAAAAAGCCACTTTTCATCACTAAGTCTTCACCTGCCAATCATGACAAACAGGGTAAAGCCAGTTATGTGGGTTATTTATTAATAACACTTGGCGTCTCCATATTTAATAACATAAAGCTAGAAAATAATTTTAAGGATGTTGCAGAAGTGTTGAAATGAGTCAAGAAAGTGATTTAAAAAGTCATTTAATAGACATTTATAGTGTTAAAGAAGGAGGGGTGTGTGTTTTCTAACTTTAAACTCAGTCTGACATCAAGAGCAGGACAGTGATTTCGTGATAATCACAGTTTATTGGATATGAGTTATTGTCTAATACAAACCCTGATCATCACTCCTGGTCTCACAGAACAGGCAGTGTCTACGCTGCTTATAGTGCCATAGAGTCACTTTACAAACATGAAATCTATACACTTTGAAATGGACTTCTTACATTATGTAATACTAGCAGAACCTCTCTGTGTGTCACAAACTTCACTTCCCTCCATCGGCGCGTCTCGCCCTCTGAGCCAGCTTCACCTCCCCGTTCTGGAAGACTCTCACCCGTCTCCTCCTCACCACCCTGCTCCCCCCCGGCGGCCCCGCTCTCCCCGTGGTCCTTGGGCTGTACCGGGCCAGGCTTGCCATCTCTCCTCTCAGGCTCTGAGGGGCCAGAGCTCGGCCTCCCCCTCCCGCCGTCTCTCCCTCCTCCCTGTAGCCGTAGTGACGGAGGAACGGCTCCAGCGTTGCTAGGCGATGAGAGAGCTCGGTGATGCGCATGCGCAGTAGGGACACCTCTCTGAACAGGTCGTTGACGGACTCGGACAGAGGGCGCACCCTGCAGGACGAGCGGTGGAAGGTCAGCTTCACACGACAACACACGTTTATAAGAATACTGATGGAGGACAGAACAAGGCAAGACCTGAACAAAGACATTATAACATCCGGCTCCAGCTCCAGCTGTTATGTAAAAGTTATCTGAGCCAAAGGCTGTTACAAACATTTCTCCAAGCTGCCAGGAACAAAAATACAAAATCCCTTTATTTACAGCTAAATTTCAAATATATCAAGTCCAAAAATAAAATCAAATAAAAGTGAAAAAATAGTCAGAATCAGCCTTTAACAGCGCATCGTGTGTAATTGTAGATTGTATACTCTTCCTCAGGTCATGGCATTTTATGCAAATGAATTGTTTGCCTGATGTTTGTCTCAAATTGCCTCACGGGGCTCAATCAAGTGGCCTGTTTGAACTGAACTCAAATTGAAATAGCAGGAACATGACCTCTGTGTCCTCAGTAGCTTCAGGTTGTGGTGGTTTGAAGAACTCTGGCTTATTGTGTGCTGTGGAGAGATGTGGGCTTCATTTCCTGTCCTTTTTTTTGGCAGAGGCTGGGCGTGGTTCTCCAGGTGTCTGGGAGCTGGCTCCTACACAGCTGGGACTCATCACAATCTGCACAAAATAAAGACTGTGGACAGCTGAAGACTTGTCACCAGATTGATTCTGCTGCTCAGTGGTATTGTTGGCCAGTTACCAGTGTTACCAGTGTTTGTTTGTCCAGTGTTTGTCCCAAGCGTCTCATCAGTGTCTTTTTCCTTTTTTGGAGAGAGGTGAGGTCAGTGAGGTCACCAGCACCGATCTCCAGCCCCAGTGCCTCTGCCACCATGCCGCCCAGCCTCTTGCCTCCAGCTGCTTCAAGCCTCCAATCCTCCACCACCACCACCACCTTGCTTCACCTGTGCCTCCATCACCACGTGCTTAGCTGCTCATGAGCAGCAAGCAAGTGTGATACTTATGGACAGATTTCAATGAGACTTGTGGCAGAAACAGTTGTAATAAATGTTTGAAAAGGAGCTACTTATGTAAAAGTCCCAATAAAATGTCTTTGAAGATGTAATGAGGCAGAATAAACCCAGCTTATGCTGCTCAGCCAACATGTGTTCATATATATTGTGGTGTTACCTGGAGTAGTCAGGCAGCAGGGTGCTGGGCTGAGAGTGCAGGTACGTCTTGATCTCATTGAAGATGCGTTTTCCCCATGCGTCTAAAACTCTGGTCACACTGCGCACGGAGGCCACATTCACACTATCAGCTGAAAGCAAAACACCATCAGACTTCGACTGAGGGCAAACAGCCTGAATGAATCCTGAATATTATTGGCCACTAGGATTGGCACATGTGTTCTAATCATTCTGAGCGCCGAGTTATCTCGTGTCTGCAGAGTTTCTTAAATGGCTGCATTTCATTCAGTTCACCCGTAAATTATCTTCAGAATTCACAACTTCAAACGCTTTTTGTCACTCAGTGATTTACAGGCCGTCGTATCTCTAACACGCTTGAGATCAAACAGAGGCTTGTGATTTACCTCCCTCTCTGTAGTTCCAGTACCCATAATCCAGCTCATTCTCCTCGCTGGCTGAACGGGCCCCTGTTGCCATGGCAACCACCATCAGCACCATCAACAGAGAGGGAGGGGCCATGACAACAGACAGATACTCCCCCTTAAAAAAAAGAGAAAAAGTGTTGAAAGTGAGCAGATAAACTTTTTGACATGTTTTTTTCTTTCTTTGTTCTTTCTTGTTTTCTTCATTCCAAACAGAAGAAAAACATTAAAGAAGTGATGAAACACAGACTTCACGTGTGCTTCATGTGCACCAGCCCCAAAAACTACAGCTTCCATCTGAGCTGAAGCACAGCAGCATGCAGATGTGCACACACAGCTGGACCCAGTGCTGGAAAGCTCCTAAATACATTTGAGTGAGATAGTTAAGAGCAAGTTTGATATACTTCAACTTTTCTTCAGTATTTTTACTTTATACTTTTGCTTCCCTACATTTACTCAACATTCCAGTTAGAAGACATAGAAAACGTATGATCAGTTTATAAAATATGATGCATTGTTAGAATGGAGCTAAAGAGCTGTTCATAACATTCTTAATGTTAATGATTAATCAGCAACAACACGAAATACAGAAATTTCTTAATAATCCTTCTGTTCTTTTTAGATTTGTTATCAAGCTTGATGCTCAGAACATTGCACATTAAAAACCTTCTTCCACTACGGTCTGTACTTTAAGTAATGTGATTGCAGAGTGGAAAGTAACTAAATGCATTTAGTCACTGTGTCCCTGCACAGACAATGAGATGCCTTCAAGTCTTTCAACTCATAAATCAATGTGATTACAGCTACTGCTACACTTTATGAGGGGCTGGATTAAAAAGAATTCAACTACTTTGACTGCAGGCCTGAAAGCAGCTTTTTATCACTTTTGTCAGTGATTTGTGTCTTTTATGTGAAGAGAATGGCCGCAGTCCAAACTACAGAAAACATAGGAAGTTTTAAATCTTTTTTTTTCTCTAATCCCATGACTCCAATTTGAGTGTAAACAAGAGAGGAGGTGAAAGCAGGCGACGACAACAGAAGAAAAAAAGAGCAGGATTATATCCCTATGACAAAGCCTGTGAATCATACTGGACAATAATAAGCCGATGACTCATTGTTGAGGTATTGCAAATGTTTTCAGGGAATATGAATTTGGAGGCCGATCAGAGGTGCAGTGAAAATTAGCTGTGTAATAATCTAAAGCAGCTTGTTTCACATCTGGCCAAGGGAATCAACAACACTGAAGCCACAAACCAAAAACCTGTGCCTTCACTCTGATGACTGTGGCGTGTGTTTGCACTGAAATAAAAACATGGTTAACTTTGCAAGCTAACAGAGCCCTGGTAGAAGTGTCACAGGCTGGAGAGCGTTTGGGAAAAATGAGCAAATGAGCAGATACTCACGACTCGAAATGATGATGATGATGATGCTATGCAGGAAGTCCTTCTCCGGTCTGTAGTTTGAATGCGTCTGCTTCTCTCGCCTCTGAGCTCTGTCACTGCCCCGTTCTTCTCTCCATATTCCTCTACCCTACCCCACCCCCCCGACCCCCACCCCTGCTCTCCCTCTCTCTCTCTTACTCTCTCTGATGCTCTCTCCACCCTCGCCTTGCGGCTGCAAGGCAATTATGTAGTAGGTCCACTCTAAAAAACTTTAATCTTTACACCCCAACGCAACTTCTCTCTCTCTCTCTCTCTCTCTCTCTCTCTCTCTCTCTCTCCCTCTCTCTATCACACACATACACACACACACACACACACACACACACACACACACACACACACACACACACACACACACACACACACACACTCGTTGTGACATCCAGCTGCTGCCAGATGTGTTGTCCTCTTTACCTCTTTATGGAACAGACAGGTATATGTGCCTGAGGCTATAATGTCACCCTGCCACAGGATCCAGTTTCAAAAGTACTGTGATCTGCTCAAAACTTGAGTTATGGACCTTTTCTCATCTGTCTCTGCTTCCCACTATCTGCCCTTTACCCTCTGAAAAGGAGCTCAGAGCCTCAACGCACCTCACAGCTGTATTTTTTTTTAGAATTCTGCCAAGTAAAAGAATGCAGAAAGATATGTTCTTTTAGATGTGAACGAGAGCAGCGCAGAGTATTTACTCTTTGTTTACCGTGTTTAGGAAAGAAATAAGAAAATAATAATAATAAGAGGAAGAAAACATGATGCAGTTTTACAGATTGAACTTTCAACTGTGAGGCAATAAAACGCTGCTTGAATTAGTAACATAAAAGGAGAATATAATTATATACAGCACCTACACTCTGAAAGGCGCTTTTAAGCACTTTTAATACTTTAAGTACTTCCCAGTGGTGAAAGAAGTATTCAGATCATTTAATTAGTAAAAGTAGCATTACAGTACATTATAAAAATTCTCCAGTACAAGTAAAAGTCCTGGATTTTACTTCAGTAAAAAAAAGTATTGGCAACAACATTTATTACAGTATCACAAGTAAACATAGTCAATATGCTCAGTGGTTCCTGTTAGTGTTATGTTATTATGTTATTTTGATCATTATTGTTGAGGCATGAACAAGTAAGTTATGTGGAAATACAATTGGTTGATTGACAGAATATTTATCTACAATTATTTTAATAATAAGATAATTGTTTAAATCAAGTTTTAGATTAAAAAAAAAGCCACATAATTGATGCTTCTAGGTTGTATCTTCCAAGACAGTGAACTGAATATTTGGGGGGTTTTGAACTGTTGTTCAGACAAAACATGAATAATCATAAACTTTGATATTGTAGCAGGTTAAGGTGACTCTTTTATTTACCTTTATACACTTTGGGGTAGTTAAATCTGTATCAATGCATTGTGTTCTATGAACTGATCATGTGTTTTGTATATGATTCTGTTTTCTGAAAAGTAACCAGGAATAAAGAGCTAAAAAAGTACAATATTACACTCTGTAATGTAATCAAGTTGAAGTATAAAGTAGAGAGAGAAACTCGAGTGATGCTCAGAGCTGTGGTACAGTACTTTTGCTTACTTTCTACCACTGGAGATTTATAAAGTCAGGGGATATTTAATTCATAATATTTTCAAGCAAATAACATGTTTTCTCTGCTCCATTTGCAGCATACAACAAGTCTTTACAGCCAATCTGTTCAAAAAGATCAATCTGCTAATCTACCAATGGTTTTGTAGAGTGAAGGATTTGCACAACATATTTAACTCCCCGGGAAAGAGGGAAGATACGGAGCGTAGGAGACGGGATATGAAATGGAATGAATTATTTCTTTATTGACTGGCATCCAGATGTTATTCCAGTCTTCTCTCAGTCTGTTTTCATGCTGCGGCTGAGGTGAGGTCACAGTTGGCCATCAATACAGCCAGAAAGAAAACGGTGAAAAGTCAAGTGTAGAGGTTGAAGGAGGCTTAAAGGGGTGGAAGAAAAACAGACAGACAGACAGACAGATGGGGTTAAATAATACTAACTGCACTTCAACATCTGTACATCTCTCCTGGCAGCCTCAGAGAGCGATCCAACAGAGTAACTGCTGCGAAGAAGCCACTAGCATTTACAGCTGGTTCACATTAACTACAGGCAGTTTGTCACCTTCAGCTGAATTCCAGCCTCTCTCTCTCTCTCTCTCTCTCTCTCTCTCTCTCTCTCTCTCTCTCTCTCTCTCTCTCTCTCTCTCATCACTTTTGGGGACATGACATAGACTTAAATTCCTTTCCTGGAGACTTAACCTAACTTTAACCCAAGCTCTACTCTAAAATTTCATAATTTACATTATAGGGACCTGCATTTTGTCCCCACGAGTGAGACGAGTCCCCATAATTTGACTGTGTAAACAGATTTATGTCCCCACAACATCAGTAATACATAGACACACACACACACACACACACACACACACACACACACACACACACACACACACACACACACACACATGTTCTCCCTGCCTGCCTGCTTGAGTCTTTCTGTCTTTTAAAAACCACATGACGAGGTGAGCACTCGAGGCTCACACTTTTGTTTCTCCCACACTGTCTCACTGTGGAGGAAAGCCAACATTGCACTTCACTTCACATGTAGAGGCTGACGTAAGAGAGTAATGCAACCAGGAATACTCCCTCTTAACACAGCACAAAGCAAGTGAGGGGCTGACTTCACAGTTTTTATCCTACTTGTGGATGTATCCTTGCTTTCAGGCTTCAGTGTTAAAATTCACCTATCAAACAGAGTTGGGAATACTCTTTTCATAAGTGCTCTGGTCCCTCAAGTCAGTGTCCAGTAAAACAAAAAACTAACATTTTGAGGAAGTGCTAGAAACAGGAAATCCAGCACTGCAGTTAATGTACCAACAGAACTGGGAAACACTAAGAGACATGAGGAACAACCTCAGTGAAGAAGCAGCTCTCAAAACCCCTAAAAATCTGAATATGGACGCTCAACGACTCTGGCAGCTTTCTCTTATGTCTACCTGGATATTTGTCTTTTTCCCTTCTGTGTGCTCTGGAGTGGAAACACCAAGTAAGCCATCCAAACTATGCTTGACTGTCACTGCAGTGGGAGGATCACTAATGTAACTTTTAGATTGTTTGCAGCCAAATTTTGCTTAGATATGTCGAATCAACAGTAAGGTTTGTTTTAATTAAAAATATATTGTTTTTTGTTTTCATTTTATCTATGAATGTGCAAAAAACAGTCAAATATGTGTCACAGTTTCCCAAAACCCGAGATGAGGTGTTTAAATTGCTTGTTTAGTCCGGCCATCAGTCTAAAACCATAAAAGATTTAGTTTACTTTTTTGCTTATCAACTGATGTTAATGACTGATTGGTTATCAATATTGTTGCAGTTTAACCAACTAATGATTTCAGCTCTAATATAAATCTTCATGTTATGTCCCCTCACAGAAATAGACCTGGAAAGCACAGTCTTTGTGGCCTTCGCAGGCAATGACCTCAACATTGAATGCGAGTTGAAGATGCCCGCAAACCAAAGCAGCGACAGCCTGACGTGCTCCGATCCTTCCAACACGCAGATATATAACTGTGACATCCCTGCAACGGGGGGCCAGCCAGATAGCTTCAAACAGAGACTGGAATTGAAAAACCTGAGGAGTTCAGGAGAATACTCCTGCCGATATAAAACAGCCGAGGTGTACTGGTTTCTACGAGTGAGAGGTGAGTACGAGAAAGAAGAAGATATGAATGAAGGATGAAACTGGAAAGGATGTTGAGGACAGTAAAACCTCGAAAAGCAAAAGCAAAATAAAGCAAGTAAAACCTCAACTTTTTTACTGCTGTACAGTGAAGACCCACTGGATGCAAAGTGTACCAAAGTACACTCCTGTTAGATTTCTGTTGCAAAGGACTGTGAGATTGCATGGGATGCGAGATCATGTGAGGCTGACTGGCAGCAAGAGAAAAAAAAGGGGGGGTTAATTTAGTTCAACTGAGGAGGATTTTGCCTTGAAGCTGTTACATTCACACAACATCAGCAGAATGTGAAGAACCAAAAAACTTTCCATTAATAGCTAAATTTGCTAAATTTGTTGCTTCGTATTAAACGAGAAAAGCAAGATACCTTCCTTTGTATCTCACTTCACTCAGTTAAACTGCAACAAACATAGATTTTATTAAGTTAATATAACCAGCTATTATGGTGTTATTGACATTTCTTTAGTTTTTTTCTCCAAGTGGCAGGTCCATGTGTTAGCTGACATGTGAACAGTTTTCATGGCTCAGGTGCTGCTAATGACTGATTGAGTGATATGCTTGAACAAGATATAATTGTTGAAAACAAAACAGAGTGATGCTGTGACAGGACAGGGAGTTTAGTCCCTGGGACTGAAAACTGCAGTTCCTCAGAGGGCCAATTGAGGCTGGGTCTAAAAGCTGGTCAATCCCCATAGATACAGCTAATTTCCTTGTTCGTGACAACTGTTCAGGGTGAATTTTTATATGGCTGCTTTGAGTGACAGCTAGCCATTAGGGTTTAGCAACCAGGCTTCAGTCAGCCCACCTCAGCTCCATCCACACTCCACCTCTTTGCTCATTTTTGGATTAGCTGGGAGTCAGGCACTGCCAAGATGGCGACAGCCGAAGCCACTGTTGCTGAGCTTCACAGAGACTACATCCGTGTTTCAGACAGTTTATGGTATATGAATATTAGTTTCTGGGATCAGTCTTTTTTACGTCTCTTGTCCAAAGATACAGGCAAAAACAAAGTTCTGCTTAGCACAAAGTCACATAAGATGTTGTCAGTCCCTTATTTACTCAATCTTTGCTAACTAACTCGTGCCCACGGAGGCAGTATTGTGTAATTTGTTCATTTCCCATAAGTCTTCAACGTTTGAGTGGACTTAAGTTTTGAGTAGTTCACTGTGTCATTTGAAGGATGTTTGACAAAAAGTGAAAAATTGTACATGTAACAGGAAACACTAAACTAATAAGAAAAGTCAGACATAAACATAATTGTGCATTAGAGAAATACTTTGTTTCATATCTCTGTAATAACTTTGTGGCCTTTCAGATTTTTTGTGGGACCCCTTGAAGGATCCTGATCTGCAGAGCGGGAATCACTGTATATCTAAAAAGCCAGCACTGACCTGATACTAATGCTGACAATGTATTCGCTTTAGCCCAAAATATGCAAAAAGTACACTGATCTGAAATATTTTTATCTAGTGGATTACTGGATGAGGAATTTATCAGCTAGCCTCTGCCATCCAGCCATGACCAGCATTCCTGGCACAGACTGACACTGAATGGTTTGTGTTTTCCAGATGATGGCTACAAGGAGGTGTGGGATTACACCGAATGCATCATAGTTGCCATCCTCACAGGAGTGCTGCTGGTTTTCAGTGTGGCCGGCTCAGTATATGTCTTCAGAGGATATTGGGTAAGATGTGCCCTGCTCATAAGGTAGTAGATGTTAAGACACTGAGTGTTGCAGCATAAGAATATTGATTTGGCACACACTTGAACTGTGGTGTCATGAGGGACATGAAGCTGACAAGCAGTGGTGTAGATCAGTCCCATCATGCTTAATCGATTATTAGATCAACACAAAATTGATCAGCAACTAAACGAATTTAAAGCAAAAGTGCTAAACATGGTTCCATCTTATAAACTTAATGATTTGCAGCATTTTCTTGCCATATTTGAGAGTAAATTGAATATCTTGGGAGTTTAGACTATTGTCTGGACAAAACAAGCACCTTCAAGATGTCACCTGAGGATTTAAGAACATGTGATGGGCATCTTTCACTGGTTTTCCAAGTAATCAGTTGAGAAATGAAGGAAAATAGTCATTACTTGCACTTCCAAATCATGTCTCTGTCAAGCAGTAGGTCATCTCAGAGCTGTTTTTCTTAGAATAACTTCAGATAACTGAATCCATGCTACATTACAAAAAAGAACATTTAATCAAAGACATTTTCAGGAAGAATCCTGCACAGATTTCACTTTTCACTCTTTTCTAATGCAATAAGCATCTTTGAAAGTGCCCTCAGTTGGATTTGCTGCAAATAGCCAACACTAGTTTTCTTTTACCTTGCTTTCATCATGCTTCTTCTGAAAAACAGAGAAGCCAAGATTAACAACCATAAAACCCAAATCAAACCTTTCCTTTATAAGTAAGATGATTGAAAATCCTCATGCGTCTTAGTCTAGTTTGGGTTTTTCATTTTTTTTAGAAAGACTGCAGCGCTGAATGTGGCAACACCAGCCAAAAACGACAGCAGAACAGAGAAGAAAGGAAAGAGAGAGACACGGAGGAAGACAACGTGGATGTAATAACAGCTCGGGCCACGTCTTTCTATGCTGTGAGCACTTTTCTGTTCATCACTACATAGACACATTTCACCTGAATTAAATCATACCACCTAACATTAACATTTGTCCTTCATTTTCCCTCCATTCATATGTTCATTGTTGCATTTCTTGAAAACTGATGAGAGCTATTTTCTCAGAGTCTGGAGCCTCGGCCCAGGTCCATTTATGATGTACTGGACCGTTCAGCTGCCAACACAGAGCCAGACCAAAGCAAAGCTAAACCCAAGAAAAAGAAAACCCAAAATGTGGTCAGTGGGAAGAACAGATGCTTTGTGACATCCTCTGTGATGGAAAACAGTGAAACATGCAGTGACTTGTCTTCTGCTTCCTCCACAGATGCCGGAAGCCACACAACCTCAGCATGAAGACATATTTGAGTCTGTCTATGAGAATTTTTGAATCATAAATAAACTTGATTCCACAGATTGTGTGATATTTAGTAACTGAGATGATCTCAGTTTGTTTTGCTGTCTTTGTCACCTGTTAGCAATGTAAAAATACAAAGTTATTATCAGCAAATGTATTAACTCTGCGGGAAAAGTGGCACTCTACTGTATGATACTGTTGGAGTATTATTATGGATGCACTGACAAGTAACCATCATTTTGATATTGTCACTGCTTGCAGTGGGGCTAATTTTAACTATTCTATTTACTGTATAACGGTGCATTAGAGGTTTTTAAACTGTGAAGCTGCAAAATGACTACTAACCCTATGGCTGTCAAACAAATGTGTTAGAGTAAACATATTTAAAAACAACAACAACACAGACACACAGAATAGTGAAGTACTGGAGTAAATCTACGTGATTATTTTCCCCATCTGTTACCGATAATAGGAAAAACTTAATCCGTCCCTGCAACCTGTCCTGCCTTTTGCTTAATTCCTCCGTTCCTGTAACAGCTATTTGGACATTTTCTGGACCGATAAGCACCACCCTTTTACGTACGATGACCAATGAAAGTGTGAGTTCTCGATTCTACGAGCCAATGCCAGCGCGCCTGTCGTTCGGACTTCCTGGTTTGGCTTGTTATGTTTTCCTGCATTTGTCATGGCTGCTGAGGGCGATTTTCTGGCGAGATACCGTGCGGTGTCAAATAAACTGAAAAAGTAAGGCTTTGAGGTACACTAGAGCAAATAGAAAGAGGACTGAATATCAGGGTTAGCGCAACGTTACTTGGCAATGATGCTACAGATAAATTCTACAGCTAGCGCAAATAAGCTAGGTTATGCTCACTGTTAGCCTGTCATTGGCATTACTGGCAGTGTCGCTTGACATTATTTAACCTTTGTGTGCATGTACTGTAGTTTGTAATGCCAAGATTAAGTTGATGGAATTTAATTGTTTACATGAAAAGCAGTAGTTAACTGGCGTGTGGTTGCCTTATTCAACAGCTAGCGGTAATGTTAGCTACTACAGTTGCTAAAACTAACGATGCACATTCATTCCTCTGTTAAGTACTGTAGCCGTTAGCTAACTGAAGCTTGCTAATTTGCTAATTGTGATATTTAAGAAATGTGAAAGGCTTGTGTTTCCTTGTCGCAGACGTTTTCTCCGGAAGCCCAATGTAGCGGAGGCGAGTGAGCAGTTTGGTAAGTGCCTGATACCTCTACACTGTTAAACACTGTTATGGAGGCTTATATGTCGTCAAAGGGTTTCTTCACAGTTTGCCTCACATTGATTTTCCTGTTTTCACCGGTATTTCAGGTCAGTTAGCCAAAGAGCTGAAGCAGCAGGACTGCCTGCAGTATGCTGCCTTCTGTAACCTGGCCATGGCTCGGTGAGTGCACATTTATTTATGCAATTAATCACACTTTAGGGCTTTAATAGATTTTACAACAGCCTCACCATAAACAATGGATTGAAAAGATGTAGACTTGCACTGAGCACATGGTGAAACTTTGCACGAAAGCCTTATTGGTGATGACGTGCTGCAAAAAACTGTAGGAATTATACATTGTGCTATTACCACATGAAAGTGTCATTTGGTGAGTAAATAAAAGTAATTATTCTTTGGCTGAAAGATGTGACCTGTATGTGACATTCATGACATTCATATGTCAGACACCACAGAAGATTTTGACAGCTTGCAAGATTTATATCCCCCTGCCAGGATGTGGAATATTCATAATTATGGCAATTAAAATCAAAAGAAATGTCTGTACATCAATTACATAATCTGTCAAATCTCTACTCATGTGTCAAGCACATGATATCATGTTCGTTCCAAAGTTTTGGGATTGTTGCTTGAACTGAATAAACAGTGACTTGTCTACAGAGAGTGCTACATGTTAAAATGAATAGATTTAGTAACTGGTTGCTACAGGGAAACAGGTGGTGGCAATTATCCTAGAGTGAGTCTGTATCATTCATGGTGATGACATGTTTACTGTTGATGGTGCATCTGTTTTTGTTACAAGTCCTGAATGTCTTGACTGCAGGTGTGAGCAGACTCTATTTAACGCTCCCGGAGAGGCTCTGGCGTTAACTGATGCTGCCCGCCTCTTTCTCTCATCTGAGAAGGAGAACAGGGCGCTGCAGGCCCCAGGCTTTGATGAGCACCTTCAGGCTGCTCTCAACTGCTACAGTTTTGCCATCAAGGTACACCCTGAGTCCCGGTTTTTGATGACATTTTTGGTGCACGAAGCAACAGCTCTGGAAATATCTGGGAAAGGAAACTAATACATTTGATGAAAGTTTTTGCAATATTTCTGTCCTGTAGGCAGTTTCTGTGTATTAACAGGTTAAGAGTTGTCAAACTAGATTATGCAGTACATTATCTGTATTGTTTCCACATTTCTATAGAGACAGAAAGATAAGGCTGATGTACAAATGGGTTTCAGGTGTACATTGAGATGAACCAGCCTGTGATGGCAGCCAGCCTGTGTCTAGAACTTGGCAATGCGCTCAAGGTAAAACTTCAGGAGACAGCTTGAAGCTCTGAACCAAAAGATAAATGATCTTTTTTGATATACTGATATACTTTGATATATTTTTGAATTACTGTTGATATTACAGTAATTCAAATGACATGATAATCTGAAGTCCTCTGGTTTCAATAGGAGATGAACAGACCAGGAGAGGCTATTGTTCATTACCAGAGGGCTGCAGAGTTGCAGACACAGACACCAATTGAAGCTCTACTGTCAATGGGCGAAATGGCCACGTGTAAAATTCTCACCCGTGAGTTCAGTCTGTCCTTTTACATTTTATATGCATGTTTTATGTGTGAATATGATTTTACATATGAGTATACAATATGAGTTTTCTGCAGTTTGAGCTTGCATATCTCTTTTTTTTTTTTTTGCAGGAGACTATGACGGTGCTCTGTCGGTGTTCACAGAGATGCAGCTGATGTGCCTGGAGAGAGGACTGCAGCTACCAGGCACCAGCACCCCTGTTGGTGAGGCTCTACATTCATCTAGCTGCTTAAAATAATCTTATATGTGAGGCTGAATGTGATGTGTCAAACATAAAAAAGTGAAGGGATAGGAATATTTTCACATTTTTTAATGTTCAGATCAAAAGCTGTAAGGCAGGGTTGGTTTTCTGCTCTAATGTAATAGCTTATGTGATTACCCTGACTGGAAAACTCTCTTCCTTCATTGTCCTGAAAAAGGTGCGTTTCTGGACATTGTGGCAAAATGTGAGATCTCCAGAGTACTTCTGCTGATGCTGCTTGAGGTAAGCATATTGATCTATATCTAAAGACAACATTCTGCAAGAAAAATATCATGATATCTGTGTAACTGAAGTGGAAAATATACCCTTAACACAAGAAAATCGTTTTTCCCAGAAAATATAAAACCAACAACTTCTGTTTTTTACTGCTCTTATGAAAAGCTGTATTTTCTACAGGGTTTTATAAATAGTTGTGATAAAACATTGTGTACACCGTGCAAAGTATTTTTTATCACAGATACACAGAAATACGAACATCTACCAGCACTTCAGTGTCGAACAGCCATCAAAGGCCAAAGGGTGAACTGCCAAAAGGCTTAACAGTTAAATCTTAAGCATTAAAAGCAGGAGCCACATCCACACATTACCAATGCCAAAGCATTGATATTTTATCACAATAAATATTATTTATCCTACATCTGTACGTTACTGACTGGTTTACCGGTCCAACCTTTCTGTGTTCCTGTGCAGCCGCCACCACAGAAGCTCTTACCAGAACACGCTCAGACCCTCGAGAGATATGCATGGGAGTCTTTTGACCCTCACAGCCAAGGTGACTGCACCTGAACTATTATTAGAGCAAGAAAGCACATGAATTATATACAATCTCTTTTCACTGGGAATGCCGAAATTGTATCATGGCATTTGTTTGAAGTGGTGTAAACATGCTTCTTGTCCTCTCCTTCAGTGACCTTCCTGCCTGAGAATGTTTTCCTGCTCTTGCAGTCAGTAGTGGTGAGTTTCATCATCCACATACTTGTACAGTTCACAGGATTTCCTGATCCTTCCTGCCTCATACAGGAAAAATCACAGTCCTAATGGCCTTCATGTGACAGTGATAAATGTGCTTCAGTGTGTCTTCCTTTACCAGTGGAATGATTTGTTTTTTTTGGTTTGCAGAATTTTACCTGCATCTCAGCATGAAGCAATCAATATTTACAGTTTTTGATTGTCATTTATTCATGTCTGAAAGATTCTGTAAAACCACTTGTTGTGGTCCAACAGGCTTGATTCATAAGGGAGCACAAACATTGACGAGACTCTCAGAACTTGTCAAGGTCATCTGAGTCTGCAGTTGTGGTTTTATTTGTGTAGCGTGTAACAGCAAATCTGTTTTGCAGATGGCGTGCCAGGAGAAAGACACAGAGTCCCTCAAGGCTCTTCAGACCGAGCTATGGTGAGCATTCAAAAATAATCATTTCCACCTTGTGATGGGCATTGAGCAGCATTTTTATTGCTTCTCGATCTTAATTTTCCATATTGATAATATGTTTGTGTTTTCCTTCCTACTTCAGGCCATTTCTGAATGCTGAGCAGAATCATCTTCTCCACCTGGTGGTACAAGAGCGCATCACACCGTCTGGACAAGGCATCTAGCGCGGTCCAGTTTTTACTCACTTCCTCTGGGAACGATACTTTATATAATGGAACATTCCTGTTTCTGACTGGGTCTGTTGTAAGACCTGAAGAAGTGCTGTTTTCAAAACCTCAGTGTTGTAAGTTGCATGCAATAGAAAACTTTGCCCTTCTTAAGCAAAGTCACAGATTTAGAAAGCAGTGAAAATCCAGTAACATGTTCTCGTGCTGAGTGTTGTCCTTTATTATCCTGATGTGTAATAGTGACTGTTTTGTTTTTTGTTGCATTTACAGCAGTTTAACAGATGAAACATGAGCTTAATAATTCTTTTATTAATAAATGATATGGCTTAAATTCCAATGTAATTACAAACAAAACCTTCTATTGCATAGTTATTATGAAATATGGTGAAATGAAACACCATTGTCCTCCATCCCTGGTTCACTTATGTTCACTTGTACAAATTGCATGTACATTTCATATGATAGCAGCCAACTACAGACACAAAATCAAACAAGGTTAAAAAAAAAACACTCAATACAAAATGTTACAAAAATAAAATGGTTACAATGTACACAGATTAAAAAAAGGATACACGATACTTCAGTTGTAAAATAATGATACATGATTAAAACTACTTGTACTGTAAATTAAGGCTTCCCTCTCCTGATTGTTCAAGTACTGCAACAGGAATGCTGTAGTTTCGCTGACATGCCGTGTCTTCACAGATGCGGCATTTTTTCCACTCCTCAACTCGCCACCTGCAGTAGTAACTGTCAGCCTCACGACGTGATGATACAGGATGATAAGTACTAGTATTTTGAACTACTACATTTAGGAAGGGCTTCAGCTTGCTCTTTCCTCCTCTCACATGGTCAACTTTGATCAATTCTTAAAGGAATACTTTGACATTTTGGGAAATAATTCTCTTTCTTGCAGAGTTAGACGAGAAGATGGGTACGACTCATTTCTGTATGGTCAACATTAAGCTACAGGGAATTGGGGTGGGGAGTCTTCAGCTAGCATGGCTCTGTCAAAAAGCTGAGAAAATCCACCAACCAGCACCTCTAAAGCTCACTAATTAATCATTGGCTTAAACCATGCAGATGCTCCCCTGTAAAACTATAATTTGTCATTTTTGATCATTTGTGAGCTTTAAAGGTGCAGGTGGATGTATGATTTCATGTATTTAAAAAAAAAACAAAAACTGTGGACAGAGACAGGCAAGCTGTTTCTGGTCTTTATGCTAAACTAAGCTAACTCTGTCGATACTTAACAAATGCAAGACTGTCGTTGATCATTTCATCTTACTCTTAGCAAGAAAGCAAGTACTATTCCTTTACAACTAACAGGTATGGAAACCTATGTGTTACTAGCTTTTTAACAATGGAAATAATTGATTTATTAATAACTGTATGATTACACTGCTATGAAAGAAGCGCTTGTAGGGGATGCACCTCCTCATCACAACCATCATTAAGCAGCCCATTCTGCCTCTTCAGTCCAGCCCTGCATGTAATGTAAGCACTCAAAATATAAACAAATGGCTCTTGTTAGCAAGCAAACATTATTCTCCCATTTTCTTAGCTTTAGATTTAGATCAACAGTCTTCAGTTTTTTGGGTTTTTTTAGCCAAATTTTGAAACAAATCCTATTTAATTTCCCAAATTCAAACCGGGAATATGATCCCAGGCCTGCCCTCGTTCCTCTTCTCCTCTCACTCGCTCTTCTTCCGCAGGATGAGGTAGGTGATGGCTAAGGCGAAGGTGAGGACGAAAGAGATCCAGGCCAGGACAAAGGAGTGTCCGAATCCTCCGTCTGTCTCGCCGCTGTGAAGCTCGGCTGTGTAGATGGAGGCTGCTATCATTATGCACAGGCCTGCAGGACAGGGAAGGGGAATACTGTCACATACACCCAGACGAGGCAATTAAGAAGTAATTATTTTTCCTATCATAAGATTAGGCTTGTGAAGGACAGCGTAGCTGACGGTTCCACTGCAATCACAACGAAACGAGACAGTTCCACCTCACTAATTTTCCAATCATAGAAACTCATGACAATACATGTTAAAATCCTATTATTTGTACTTAATTATGTTTTTTTTAATGAACTGCATAGTAGCAGAGCCAGAGTTGATCCAAAAATGACCATCTGTTTTTAATTGTTTTGTTACAGAGAGATATTGTAGTAATTTATTTAAATAAAGGAAGTACTAATAAAACATCTAATAGTTATCACAATGTTCTGCCCATGTTAGAGACCAATAACTGAGCTGAAAATTGATTGATTGATTGATTGATTGATTGATTGATTGATTGATTGATTGATTGATTGATTGATTGATTGATTGATTGGTTTGTGGACAGAAAATAGTCTGCAACAATTCTGATAATCGATTGATTTTCAAGCAAAAATGACAAAAACTCTTGTGGCCCAGCCTCTGATGTATGACTGAACACATCTAAAGACAAAGATCTGCTGCAGTGATTCTCAGTCATGAGATTGAACAAATTAACAGGTCGAACCAGCTAAACTGAAAACCTGCAGACTCTTGAACCTGGTTCACACATGATTGAAAATCATTGTCCTTCTGTAACTGCGTCCATGCTTGTTTTAACGCTATCATGCAGACACGCTGTACATGCGGAGGCTGAGCTCTGCTTGGACGGATTTTGTTTCATATCTCACGTAAGGGGAAGGGAGCAGACGTCCAGAGACGCTGTCAACATTGTGAGGGACCCAGCTCAGCCTCTATGTTTGCTCTGCTCTTCCATCTCCTCCAAGAGAATGAATACATTTTAACATGTGTAATGAAATACTTTAGTTACACAGAAATGCAAGTCTGAAAACACTGAGCATTTTGCACACATCCTCCAGAGGAGCGTACACATCTCAGCCAGACACAGAAAGCAAATAAATCAATATTTCTCACAGCTGCAGGCCAGACTTTTGACTCCAGGTTACTTACAGGCGATTAGCTGTAAAATGCCAGTGAAGGTGAACCTCTGGCCTTTGGGCAGGGTGAACAGTTGAGCCACAAACACAAACAAAGCCAGAATAGCAAAAACACAGGCCAGCACTGAGGTGGCCTGAACCGTCTGGAGATATTCTGCAACAGCAGGACGAAAAACACACACACAGTCAGTGAAGGGTCAATATCAACACAGACACAAAGCAATCTGCATCACAACTGCTTCGTTAATACTGTTAACATTCACACCATGACTACTGATAACTTATGAGCATGTTGTACCAACAGTTCAGCAGCATACGATCTTGATTTTTGATCATTTATGATAATTCCTGACCGGATAAAATCCTCTGATCTGCATCCTGTTTCTTTCAAACAACTTCCAGTCAAATCAAGACGACATTGGAGCTTTTTTTGACAAAAGTAACAGCTCTCAGTGACCAGTCTCATTGATTCAAACATCCATTGAGTTTTACCCTCTGGGTAGTTCTTCAGGTTGGTGTAATGCCAGACTGACTTCGACAACTCCCACCTGCCCCACAAGTCAGTTGACACCGTATCACTGATCCACCAGGCCTGAAGACACACAACAAAAGAAGAATGAACATGAAGAATGTCACCACACACACACACACACACACACACACACACACACACACACACACACACACACACACACACACACACACACACACACACAGGTTGCATCACATGGAAAGAAAAGTAAAGGTTTTTACAGATTTACTTCATAATACAAACATTTCACTTGTCATCCCACACATGTGCATGACCAGTTGACGGACCCATTCGGTGTCATTTTCCTCATATTATGTAATAATAGCAGTTATTCAGATGCCACAAACATAAATTATCTTTAGAAATGTGAATCTGGGGTATTTCCAAGTAGTTTAGGGACACATCTGCTGGCCGGAGAGGAATACATATTGTTTGATTTGTTTGTATTTGCTCTGAAAAACCCTGTAGGCGCTTTTGGTTGGCATTCATGAACTCACATACAGTGAAGCCTTTCTGTTCCTCCCCTGAGCAGAGGCGTGTGTCAAATGAGAAAACACCTAAAATAATATCCACTTACATTATCAATGGTGGCCACCAGCAGCAGGATGACGGTGGTAATGTGCAGAACAACGATTCCAGCCAGCATCAACATCGTGGCCTTCTGAAAACTGATAACAGGGGAATGGAGGAAGGAGGGACACCGTTATTTATTTTCCACACACGGACTTATGTAACCCAGGCTTGTACAGGAGGACGCATCAATTCACACACACACGCACAGCTGTCCCAAATAAATACTGTCTCCAACAGAACGAAAGAAACTGACAGAGGAAAGGAGATCCGCTGCATGCAAGCCCAAACTCGCCCCTCCAGTCTCTCTCTCTCTCTCTCACACACACACACACACACACACACACACACACACACACACACACACACATCTCTGCATCACACACACGTCTGCTGTCAAATGGATACACCTCGCTGCTCACAAAACCACATCTTAAAACTTTTAAAGCGTATTTTCTCTCATTTGACGGCACAGATAGGTTCCCGTCCATCTGTAGCGTCCAGAAACACTCCTCCGGTTGCTTAAAGACTCCTTTTTTCACGGCTTTGGACTGTTTCCGTCGACAAGAAAGGCGCATTTGTTGAGACGATGTTTGGACATTCCCAAATGGGTGCTGCTCCGTTACACACAGGCCCGAACTCCACTCAACAACTTTGAATAGAGCGCGAGGTCAAATAACAATAAGCACACTTATAAGTCACATTCCAAAAAACAAACTCTGCTGACTGAGCAGCTCTATGTTCATCTACACAGTTTGGAGTCGCGCGTCTTTTTTTTTTTTTTTTTTTCTTGCGCTCACACTCAAATCCGTACAATCCTTCAAAGGTTTGATGAAAATCTGTACTGAGCTCAAGTTTACTTTCCTGTGTTCTACACACAAAAAACACAACCAGCGCGTCTCACAGCGTCAACTCCAACTTTACGAAACGGAAACAACGTGGAGAAACGTTACCTGAAAGCGCTTTAACGCACGGCCCGGGAGTTATTTGGGAATGTGAAACAGTGTAGACCCACCCAGCTTTGAATTCACAGCACACACACCACCCTGTTTTCCCTCTCTATTCCCTCTCTTTCCTCCCACCAAGCCCCACCCATAAAGTTTAAATTTTTTTCCCCTCAATGAAACGTCCAGGCGAACCAAAGGCTCAGGTTGCCCCTTCAACTCCAAACGGTGCGTAAAGAGGAGAAAAGTCTTCACAACCGTTCATTGTCACATGGATATTTAACACCCAGAGCTGCTTACTGTTTTCCCCTCAAATATCTTTCCCACAGGCTGCTGCAAACTGATTTCTTTCAGCTCAGTTTCTCACCTGGGTCTCATCTTTGTATCAAACTGGGCTCAACAGCTGTAACGTTTTCCTGTGAATAGGACATAAAATTGGACATACATAAACATGTTTTTCAGAGCAGTGAATGAGTGCCTGTTATTTGTGCTTTCAGACACACTTGCTGCCTTTATGCACATAAAATAGGGGACATTAAGAAGTGATACAGACAGCAGTGCACTCTGAGCTCCAGACACCAGGGACATGTTCATCTGTCCAGCAGCAGTTGTTGTCAAATAAAAAGTGAGATGAAATATTGGCTCGTGTGGATGCAGTTTTGATTGTGTAAGCGCAAGAGAGCAAAATTAAAATCAATTTCAGTCGGTAAAAAGCCTTCAGTGGATTATTCACTGTGCCTTTCAGTCAGTCTCCTCACTGATTGTGCTCACAGCGCAGTCACACCACAGAGACAGTGGACAAGAGCCTGTGCTGGGGCATGATGGCAGCTTCAGTGCAGTTTTCACTGTCCAGTGCCAAGTCAGTCAAGCAAAGAGGATCTAGAGGATGGTTTGGAAAAGCTCTTATTACTCTCTTTTAGTCTGGAAGGAGGCTGAAACAAAGAGAAAAATACAAATGTAACTGGCCAAATGAGGATATACACTCATTTTAATGGGAGCCCCCGTGGAATCGGAGCCATGCTGAGCTGCTGCAGAGCATGCAGTAAACTTCATAATAATAATAATAATCCAGCCCAGTTTTTCATCTCAGAAACAGGATTTGGAGATGAAGCTAATACTTGACATGACATAAAGAAAATACCATAATGCACATAAAATAAAAAAAACAGAAGAGGTTAGATATGAATAGACAGATATGAATGTCTGTGTCAAGGACTTCTACTCACATGAAGTGGTTGTATCACATGTAAATGTTCTTTGTTGTCATTCCACACATGCACATGTATACCAGTGGACATACACACTTTCATTGTGCCCTTACATGAGCTGTGATTACTATTTTATCTTACTCTAAAAGTGGCTTAGCATCACTTTCAGTGGAAAAATACCAGAAAATCTAAAATGTATCGACATTCAAATCCCGGGCTTTTCGCATGCAGTGGCCTGACCGTCCACTCGAAACGTAATTTACATACAACCCTAATTCCAACAAAGTTGGTGCAACACGTAAATGAAAACAGAATGCAGTCATTTGCAAACGACCTGTGTTTACTGACAGCATGTTTTCTTTTACAAAGTGAAGCACATGTAGTAATATCTTTTATCCGATTATGTGTTCACAAAGTGGTGAACCTCTCTACATCCTTGCTTGTGAACGACTGAGCCTTACCAGGATGCCCCTTTCATACTCAATCATGATACTATCACCTGTTACCCATGAACCTGTTTGCATTTGTTTTTTCCTCTCTTTGTTAAATTGGAAAACAAGGGGGTCAGACTGAACAAGAAAACTCACGTTATCATCTCACATTATCAATGGCGGCCACCAAAAGCAGGAAGGAGCACATCAAGTCTTCAGATAAAGGCATATCTGAACCACAAACCGTCATATTTTAAATAGATACTGTCAGATAGGTACTATTATTGGCTGCAGTAAAATGATACCATGTTATTAGAGGATTACTTGGCAGACAGTGCATATCTAGTAAAGCCGCCGTCTCAGAGGAGAGAAAACTCAAATAGTTATATGCTGTCTTTTATTCTTCAAAGAAGCAGTGTATAAAAACAATAAAAGAACACTGATTTGTTCTCCTGTGACAGGCCTCAGCTCATCTCGGCCTCTGTCTTGGCCCCTGTCAGGCTGTGGTCTCTCAGTGAAGACTACATGGCCTGAGGAAGTCCTGATCCCTGTTCTACAATGGCTGCTTTATCCTCCTGAGGTGGGACGAGGATAGATGCCATAATTGCTTCCTTTGCTCTTTTACTGACCACTCCCTCATCTGTTGACAGTAGAGATTCACTCAGCCTGACCTGGCAATATATCAGTATGAGGAATCATACTGACACTGTCCCACTCAGGTCATCTGTGGCTGGTACAATAATATGAGGCTGAAGATGAAGAATCAAATACGCAGTTTATATGGCTCAGTGCCGAGAGCAGTGGAGGTACATGATGTGCAGCAGTGACTATGATTTAAGTCAAACAGGAAGAGGAATTCTGTTTTTCTGTTGTTTGGGTGTCTGCTCTGAGGGTACCTGCAGAATTTTCAAAGACTCTTCTAAACCTTTTTCTAGTTTCTACTCTATTATCTAATCCAGGTAAACAGAACATAATGTCATAAGAAAAACACTCACAGATAATTTTTTATTAAAATATTTAATGTTGAACAAAGCATCAATGAACAATACATCAAACTGATAATTACATTTACATTGTTGGGATTAGACAACAGCAATGGTGGAAGACTGGCTGCAAAAATACTCCATTATAAGTAAAAACCCTGCATTCAAATTTAGTTAAAAGCACAATCAGCAAAATGAACTTAAAGTTTCAAAGTAAAAGTACTAAAGGCAGGAAAATGTCCACTGTGACTGCAGTCAAGAAGTGATTCACTGACTAATCATTTCAGCTCTTATTGCATATCCTGTTGGGTAGTTTTATCTACAATCCAGATTCCAAAAAAGGTGGGATGAAGTGTAAAAAATAGTGAGCATATTCTCACTATGAAAACAGCACAAAGACAATATAGTTCATGTTTGAGCTCATCAACTTTACAGATTTTTGTAAATATATGTTTATTCCGAATTTGATGCAACAGCATCAAAATTGGTCCAAAATTAAATTTCTTATTTTCAGCAGACAAAATATTTTTTCATCCCGACTTTTAAAAAGCTTTGTGAATTCTGGACTTTCAGAACAGCAAACGCTGTTTCAAAGATTGCAGAAAGGCCCAAACTAGGGCCAGGTATAATTTAAGTCTAGTATCTGTGGATCACACCAAGTGAAACCAAACGTACCTTTTAGAGTGAATACATTTCTCACAAGATATGTGTTACATAACTTTGTGCAATGACTGGGCACTGATGGAGCTATTACTGTAAGTCGCTGTTTTTATTATAGTCCTGCTGAGATGAAAATCATTTGAGAGCTGTATTATTGTCAGAGGGTGTAGGAATGGATCAGGTGATGCATTTTCTCTTGGCAGTAAGTCTGAATAGACGATTGAAACCATTATATCTGACCCCTGATGATTTCTCATATCCTCACAGTGAATGGTGAGTGGGTGCTTAGCAGGGCTGGTTTCCCTCGTATCCGTCACTACTGAGTCACTGGAGTTTTTCTATTCCCATCACAACATGTGGGCCTCTACAGAAAGTGCAACCTATCTAACATCCATTGGGCAATGGGTGTCCATTGGATGAATGCTACACAGAAGTAGCTGCTGCTGAAGAGACTTGATTTAAACAGTGAAATCTTTCAGGAACAAATGCAGTGATCTCATTTGTAACCTTATGACCAAATACCTGCAAAACTACTGACATTCCCTTCAACCTTAGCTGTACTTTGTGTTTAATGCTAACTAACAGTGCTATACTAGATGGCAAACACGTGAAACATTATACCTACTTAGCAATGTTAGCAATGAGATGGTGAACATGGCAAACATTATAGCAAATGTTAGCATGCTACGATGCAACAAAAAGATTACTGAACATAGTAAACGCTATGCCAATTTAGCATCTGCATGTTAGCATTGTCACTGTGAGCATGTTAGCATGCTAATTGTAGCATTTAGCTCAAAGAACCTTTGTGTGTGAGTACAGCTTCACAAAGTCGATAGCATGGCTGTAGACTTGCAGAGGCCACAGAGATCAACAATCTGCTGAAGCTGTAGTGTAGCTCACAAAACTTCCCACAACAAATCTCTTTGTCAAACACTCTGCAGCTGCAAACTCCACCTGATACCTTTTGAAGTGTCTCTACACTTTGCCATAACATCCAATCGATTACCACAGTCATCACTGCAAGGTTCAAGTTCCAAAAGTCTGAGCTTTTCAAATTAATTCCGGGGGCTCTCGTTGCCTCTGGGCACTCAGGCTTACAGACAATCCATCTTGATGTAAACTGTTACAAATCTGCAGTGACAAAATAACTAAGAAAGTCCATAGTCACATTTGAGCCCACACCTCATGACTCATACCTGCAAAACAGGAGAAGAAAGCAGCAAAAACACTGATATGCAGCTCTGCTTCTGTGGAGGTAAACCTCATAAAAACAAGAGCTTAACTATGGGACTGCAAATGAGTTAACATGCTTAAAATAAAGTCATTATTCATTAAAAGTGAGTATATAGTGCCACTATGACAGTAAAAAGGCTCATAAAAGTACTTGGGGAGAGCTGCTAACTTTTCTTGAGCCTTACCTTGTGTGTGCACTTTCAATTGGTCCATTCTTGATGATTCTTAATTGATCGCCCTCATGTTCAGGTGACGCCTCTGCGCGCGTGTGAGCAAACAGCGTCAACATTCCAGCGATGTCTTGCAAACAGAGAAGAAAAAACGAATTGTTTTTATTTATGGTAACCGTTTATTTTTACGCGATTCAAGTCTGTCATTCGGTGAGTTTGGGTCAGCGGGGCGATGGTTTGACTGCTGACCAAGTTCAAGAGTCAAACGCTACCAGGAGGGAGAGGGTTCAACGCGACAGCCACGTCCAGCACGGAGAGTGGCGCTTGGTTGAAACGGTTGTCGGCGGACCAGATCTGCGCCGATCCAACCAGCCTGGTCTCCAGGAGCTTGGCCCTGAATTTGCTGCCTTTCCCAGAGAGCCACTCCAATTTGTCCGTGTACCAAAACTTGGTGAAACTCACGGCAACTCTCGGACTGTTGGTGAACTCAGCAGACAACCAACGTCACCGGCTTCAGACCCTGAAGACGGACACCAAGCAGATTTCACAGGTTAAAGCTACTTTATGAGGAACTCCACGACTTTATATTCAAAGTCTGTTTACAGGTGATGCGGAGTGACCTTAGCTAACTTAGCTACCACTAAACGCGTTCTTAACGTTAACTCCAGTCGGACCTGTGCGCAATATAATACGTCATACCTCAAGTGATGTCATTTGAGTCGGCGTCGGCTGGGTCTGAAGACTACAATTTTGAAAATGAAATAAATGTATGAAATGTAGGATTGTGAAGTGAGATTTAGAGACCTCTGTAGCCCGCCCCTCAATCGCCGTTTGAGGCTAGCAGCTCGAGGCTACATTAGCTTAACACATCCGAACTCAACTGTCGGCGTTTGAGTTGAGTTTATGGGTAATGTAGGCGCCAAGTTTTGACAAGAAGAATGTGTGGAAGAAATCTGTCCATCATGAGGAAGACAAAGGTGTGCAATGCTACATCGATCGAGTACTGTGGGAGTTCAAACATGGAGCTGTAGAAGGTAAACTTCTAATCTCTTCTTTGTTTCTAAAGTGTTTTATGTCTTTTAGGTTTTGATGGAGGCCTGGGGAAGGTTTTGGGCCCATCATTTGACTCCAGTCCACATTTCTCTGAGTGGCTGTCTATGAAGCCGTTGTTGCAGTGTGATGATAATGTCATGACCTTCACTGCCTCTGGAGAAGGATTCGCAAACCTGCTAGTAGACAGAGGTAAAATATGTGATGAGTATTATTATTTTTTTTATTACGGTTATTAAGCTGTTGTGAAATAGCAAATGTAAAATCACATAGTTTCAGTGCAGGAACCAAAGGCCTTCGATTCCCACTGAGATGAGAGGGAATGTAATGCATGCTTTCAAAGATTTCAAATGCATGAGCCTGTTTTGCCCATTTGTGAATGCTGGGGAAAATGATTACAGTGCCAGCAAAAGGTGTAATGTAGTCTTTTTAGTCTCTTTAAGTCTTTCAAAATGTGCACGAAACTCTAGGCTTCGTAGTGGAAACCCACAGTGTACCAAAGTTATAGCGTAATTTAGTATTAATTATTTCTGTGAAATGTCAGCAAATAATAGCAATAATAATAGCAGCAAATATTCTGTTATTGATGCTGCTGTGAAATTCGGAATTTCCCCTCGAGGGACGAATAAAGGAATATATTGAATTGAATAACTAGAAATGTTTGATTTTTCCAAGTGATGTCCTCACATAGCTAATTTTGCACATCCAATTGTCTAAAACTCCAAGATGTGAAAATACAGTTATCCACAGTGAAGAAAATTCAGCAAACCACCAGAAGCAGCTGAATCTAAACCAGTGAATATTTGGTATTTAATCTTGTGTTAAGCACTACAACTAGCTGTTCAACATTTTGTCTTTGCAGAAGGAGCCTCTCCCATCTCCCTGTTGCAGTTACCCTCATACTGTGGTTACTCAGTGAGGACGTCATGGAGTGACATTGAGATGATAGTGCCTTATGATGCATGTTACATTATACAGGAGGTACCAGCGGCACCTGCACTATATTTCCAGCTGTAGTTACTCTGTGAGCTGTGTTCATCAGGCCCTTGTTTGTCTTTTTTTCAGAATGGCAGTTATGTGCTGCCCATGTTGTGGTGGGGCAGCCCTCTGAAGCTCTCCTGCCCAATGCAGATGGCCACTCCTGTTCGTCCCTTCTCCCCCTCAGTCTTCTGCTCCCCCTATGGCATGGTAGTGCAGCTAGATGGGCAGGAGCAGGATATGTTGATGCTGGGAGTCATAGGTATGTTGGGTTTCTTGGGGGAATTAATGCTAAGTTGTTTCAGAGGATGATCAGTTTTTGATTACAACAACTCAAATGGTAGTGTTTTTTTTTTTTTTTTTACTTTATAGCTTAGTGTTGTATACAGTTCTTTACAGGACACCTCCAAGGAAATTATGCACTCAGTTCCTGTAGAAAATACCTTAGTGATAGCTGCAGTGCTGAATCAGAACCTTTATCAACTGCACAAGAGTGACTACCAAAATGTGTAATGTGCTGTACAGTGAATGGAGGCTGGGGTCCATTTGTATCTGAAGACTGTGCACGCTATGTCGACTCCAATCCCGGGGAGCTTACCTTCTTCGTCTCCTCCAGTGCTCCTTGTGTCACTAGTGGAGTAAGTTATTGAACTCGAATGGTTTATCATGACGGTCTGCTGGCTTGCACTAATGTTTTTACGTGATTATGTGTTTTTTTTTCAGGATGATCTTCATCTCCATTTTTTAATAGATGATCAGGAATTCATCCTCTCCTGCCCAGTCAATCTTCAGTTTTCCCATGTCCCTCCTCCTCCCCCAGCTCCTGGTGACTCCCAGATTCCCCATTTCCCAGATCCTGTTAGTTTTGTACCCACCTCCCCCCCTTCAACCTCCCCCCCTGAACCCCAGATGCAGGAGCAGATTTCTCAGCTTTCTGAATCCTCCTACTACCCCTATCCTGGATTCCAATATCCCCAGCTTCCCCAGGTCTACCCTCCTGGCCCACAACTTACCCGTCCCCCTCCACCCACTCCTGGTAGTCCCCCTGGGCCCCAGCCTGAGCCGCAGCAGCAGCAGCAGCAGCAGCAGCAGTCCTTCTACCCCACAGGGCCTGACAAGCTGTCCTACTCTTCTGGAGATCACCCAAAATACCCCTCTCCTCCTTACCAGCCTCCTGTGGTGGTACAAGCTCCATCCTTCCCAAATCTTAGCCCAGTGCATAATAGTTCTTCCCATCAAGTTTCCAAATTACCTGTTGGTCTTACTCAATATTCATCTGGTGTGTATTACCCCTATGAGCCGTTCTACTACCCCACAGTGACACCAGCTCCAACCACTGCAGCTAGAAAAACTACAACCGCTTCTCCAGCTACCCCATCACCCAACCCTCCCGTAAGTCCTCATTACCCTCAGTATTATCTTCAAATACCTTACTACCCTGCACCCACTGCAGCACCAGTGACCCAAGCACCTGCTCCCCTACCTCCCAGCCCACCTCCCGCTCCACCAAAACGACCTGTGGATCCACAGTACCCACTCGGTCAATTTTATCTACCTGCTTCTTACAGCTCTTACTATCATTATGGACAGTTTCCGCACCTACAGCCAGGTCTTCAGATGCAGCCTGCTTCAGCTTCATATCCTAGTATTGCTCCACCTTTCTCTTCATCACCTACCACCACCACCACCACCACAACTACCACCAGGACGATGGTTCCCAAACAACCTGCCAGTCCCAGGTATCCCTTCAGCCAGTTTTACCACCAAAGACCCATTTACTTCCCACCACCCACACCTCCGCCACCTGCAAAAAAGAAATCTCACAGTATTCCTCAGGAACCTAAGGAACCCGAGGCTCCACCAGCCACCTGCCCCCCTTACACTCACACTATTTGTGGCTACTACCCATATCCCTATTATCCTTATTACTATCCTCTCTACCCACCACACTACCATCCGCCTTACCCCCCTGTGCCTCAGTATCCACCAGCTCAACCACCAGTTACCACTAAACAACCTTTGACCACCACCACCACCCCCACTACAACAACTACAACTCCTACCACAAGTTCTACAGCGTCTACCCCAACTGGGCCCACTCCACAGGTCCCTCATCTCCAGTGTCTGAAGGAGAGGATGGTTGTCTTCCTGCCTTTTGCTCACCCAGACTCCATCCAGGTCAGAGGTCAGTCTGTGTACACGTGAGAGCTCTATTTGTTAGTGTGAAGTGTTGCTTTGCATCTTTTCAAAGAGAGATGGTTGTGGATTTTTTTCCTAGAATAAAAGTGCATTTATCTTTATTAGTGCTGTCAATCAATTAGAATATTTAATCGCGATTAATCTCATGAATGTCATAGTTAACTTGTGATTAATCGCAAATTAATCGCACATTTTTATCTATTCTAAATGTCCCTTGAATTATCATTTTAATACTCTTATCAGCATGGAAAAGTGGATAGGCTTACTTTGTGCAAATGTTTTTTAATTGAAAACAGCAACGTGTGGTGTTTTATTTCACACTAACATTCTCACTTTCACACAAAAAAGCCCCTTCAACAACTCTTTCTAAGGGATCAAAACAGGGTGATCCAAAAGTGCACATCATTGTAAACTAGGACTCAGGCTATAGTGCAGTTAAACCATGGCTTAAACTTTCCTTTCTTAAGTTTCCTTTGAACATAACAACATCCATACGCCTCTGTCGAAAGCCATCCATTGTCGCCTGGTTTTGACACGGAGGCGGTGGAGAATTCGCATTCGCTGTGTGTTTGGCCATCAAGTGGCATTTCAGACTGGATGTGCTGCGGTGATAATTCAGTTCACACAGTATAACTATAACAATACACACAGATAACTTTGGTCTTGTCAGTCGACCCATCTGGTAACTTTTTGAGGCTAAACTTTCCATTCAGAATCTTGTTCGCATCCAATTCGGTGTTTTGCAGTTGACATCCACACAAACCAGTAGCCACTCTGTTACAGCTAGCGAGCAGGCAAGACCAAACATGTGCGTGGGGCGTGCCTATTGTTTTGTTTCTGGTTTACAATCAGATCCTGTAGTTTTTCTTACGTTACCAGCAGTGGCCACAGCTTATTAAAAAGCTATGAGTTCACTGGGTCAAGAGGTTAAAAGAGCGTCAAAGGTCAAAGAGCGTTACTCTCGTGATTAAAAAAATGACGCTGTTAAAATTGATTTGCATTAGCGCGTTAATAACGCAATATTTTTGACAGCACTAATCTTTATATAATATGTTGTTGCTGGTCCCAGATGAGCACACGTACTGGATCCACAGACATTTAACAAGCGTTGTTTCTAACATCAGGCCACATGAAGACATGGCTGTTCCTCTCCACTGTGTCTCCACTGTGTGGGTACACGCTACAGATGGCTGAGCACTCTGGGGTAATCCTTCACTCTCCTGTGCCTGCCTGCCACAGCAAACCGCGGGTGAGATCCTCCGTAATGCCTCATCACTGCCTGCAAATGTGTCATCTTTATATAATTGGTTTTACTTTAATCGTGTCCAAAAAGAAATGATAAGATTGTTCTTCTTTGATGTGGTTTAGTTATCTGATGACCGGGTGAACTTGTAGGAACACTCATTAAAAAATCGTTTTTATCTTTAGATTTAAAGTCCTCATGAAATGGCATCATAAGAGCTCTTTAAATCAGGACGTACAGTAATGTTGTCACAGTGCTCACAGTTTCTGGGACATCATGAAGTCTTAGTGTGTTGGAACAAAAACTCTTGACGGGGAAAGAAAAAGAGTCCCGCACACTGTCCATCACGGTTTGGTCCATTGATGAAGGTCTGAGGACTGAAATGTCGCCATTACAGTGAATATTGAAGACTTTGGTTGGGTCCATATTAAAAAAAAAAACATACTATAAATACAAATAGAGTCTTAACTACACAATGGCAACAGCTACACTCATTTAGACGTTAGTCTAACATGAGGTATATGAATACATAAAAACTGCATCATGTGGTCTAATACAATGACACCACAAAGTACAAAATTATCTGGGACTGCTGACGCCGGCAGTTTGTACCATTTGGGTTGTCACTATAGCGATTTATGACACCAGTCCTGCTTGTCTATATAGAACACAGACGAGCAGTTTTTCCTAGTCAGCAGCTCATTTTTTTACGATTAATCCCATATGGACTGTATGCTCCATTTGGTCTGCATGCATCTGTATTGGGTGGAGTTTTTTATGTTCTGTGCAACCCAACTGCTCAGAACTCGGCTTCTTTTTTGTGTGTGTATGTGAGGTGAGCTCAACTTGCAGACTATTTTTAAATAAAATAGCTGGAAACCATGCGTGGTGGTTCATACTGACTGTATTGATTTCTCTCTCTCTTTAGACTCTGACGACCATTTCCTTACCTGTGAGGTTTTGGGACCTTTCCATGGCACAGTATAGGACTCTGGACCTGCAATGCCCGTATTTAGCTACCCCTGAAACGCCTGCACCAGTTACCCTATCAGTGTCGCCTACCCCACCCAGCACCATAAAGGGCAAGGTCGGCCCACCTGTTGTGCCAAAGCCTAAAGTCTTCTGTTCCTCCAATCAGATGGCTGTGGAGCTCCCCTCCGGTTCCATCACTGATATTTTTGTTAAAGGTGTGTGTGCATTTGTGTATGTTGGCGTATATGGTCCAGGTGCATATGGTTGCCGTCAGCTCTGCACAAGTTGAGTTTTAGCATGTTTTCTTGGGGCTACTCTGGTGTGCAGTTGAATGGGGCTGGAGGAAAAGGTAGGCTCGGTTTTTGTTTTGGCTGAGCAACACTTTAACCTTTGAACACTCTGTGCCTTGTCATGCTGAGAGCTATAATCGTGCCATTTAATGTCTATACAAAAATAACTTATTGTATTTTTCCACATGTGCTTTTTCAGACATCAAAGGGAACCGGGTGAACCTCCAGGATGCCCCAAAGCACTGTGGGTATTCTGCAAGAAATGGCAAAGATGGCAAAATCCATTTGAGTCTCCAGTTACACTCACGCTGCCACATGAGTGTGCAGGCATGTATTGATTCAGATTTTTCACACTGAGCTCATGACCTTTTGTATAATTGACCATTTGCTTTACCCATTAGCTCTTGTGTAAACATTTTTCTCTTAAAGGGCAAAATGTACATCATCACTGTCATCTACATGACAGCAAATGGGAGACGGGAGGCTCAGTTTTTCTGTCCAGTTCTCATCCCAGGGTCTGGACAAGGTAGATGGATTTTATGTTTACACCTCTGAAAGGCTATTCAGTTTGCCAAAGGGTGCTTTCTTCAGGCCATTCAGAGTTGTTTTAACTGTGCCTCTGACATTTGTCGTGCTGTCCCTCAGAGTGCAACCTTCCCAATGAACAGCGTCTCCCCTGCGGACCCGGCTCTGTATCCCAGCCACAGTGCCGCTCCATGGGCTGCTGTTTCAGCAAGCAACCCCCTGCCTGCTACTACCCCATGGATGGTAAGCTGCAGTTTTTGTCCCCCACTGGCATTTTCACGCCACTTAGCTGAGTACAGTTGAGCCGTTCTGGGTACGGAAATGTAAGCACTGCAGCTGCTGGATGTGTGAGGAGGCATATTCAGGGCCTGCGTAGCATGATTCAAGCTGGCAGTGACACAGAATGTGAAAAGGGTATAAGATACCTTGGGTCTCATTATCAATTGCCTCCTGAGATTTCTAACCTTTTGTTCATCTGACATTCACAGAACTGTGCGTGTGTATCTGTATGTGTGTCCTCCTCCAGAGTGCACTGTTGACCGTCACTTTGTCTTCTCTGTGCCTGCCTCCCTTACGGAGCCCCCTCTTTCCCCTGCCCTGCTTGTGTCTGCTGGTAACTCTACCTGCAAACCTCAGAGAGTGACTTCTGACTACGCCTTGTTCAAGATCCCGATGGATGGGTGTGGGACACGCAGAGTAGTAAGCTTTATGGATGAAAACAATTCCCAAAATACTGAAAATTTGAGTGAGACCCTAACCCTGTTTTCTCTGTTGACTTAAAGGACTTGTGTGCTCATTTTTTAAATGTCTCTCACTGTCAACAAATCACATAAAACGCCTAAAATGAACAGTGCACTGATCCTGCATGTTTTTCCTGTGTAGCTGAACTACAGCATCTACTGTTCTCGGACCATCTAGTATTTACATAATGTCCACATACAAAGTTACATGTATAGTTCTGTCCTCACAGATGGTGGGGAAAACAATGATCTACTTGGTGGAGGTCGTCAACAAGGTTCAGTCAATCAGCCTCAACTATGGAACCATAACGAGAGATTCTCCTGTCAGGTCAGAGCTCGTTGCTTCTTATTATCACAGTCAGTGTTACCCATTCAGAGAGGATTAAGAGTTTCATTTTGACCAAACACTGAATGGGGTGACTTAAACTGTTTTGGGGATAATGCATTCCAAAGGTATTGTGTGACAGTAATATATTATTCTTTGCAGTGACAAAGTATACTTTATACAGTAGATGGAGTTTCTAACGGTCTAAGACACAGCATGTGATAGCAGTGTTCTGCTTTGATTCTAGCAAGGGTCTTCATTACAAGTCATACCCCCTTCTTTCTCCCTGCGTGTCTCGTTCTTTTTCACATCCAGCCATCAGCTGATGGAATAAATGCCAGAAAATCATACTATGTAGATTTCCAACACCGTGTTTCCTGTCTCATTCTCAGGTTGTTGGTGGAGTGCAGATATCTGCCAAACACTCTTCTGAGTGTGAGCTACATGGTTAAAACTCCCAGCCTAGGGCCTGCAGTTCAGACCCAGGGAGTGTTTGGAGTCCAGCTCAGGATTGCCAAAGGTAGGTGTTCTTCATTTCAATACTAACACCTGCTTTGCATAAATAAGAAAATATAATTGTGTGCTGTTGTGTCTCTGGGCGCAGGTTTATGCAAGTCAAGATGGATGGAAACTAATAACAAATCTAGTCGTATCCAGTATTTCAGCATTGTGTGAATGCTTCAGACATATCCTGAAGAGCTGGAGGAGAACTCCTGCCTCCTGCTTTCAGTGGGTGAAATGTGGTTTAAGAAATAACCTTCTATTCCAACACACCTGCTCTCATCCCAGATGCCCAGTACAGCAGCTACTACCCTCACTATCACCAGCCCCTGCAGATGCTGCTGGGGAAACCCCTCTACCTAGAAGTGCGGCTGCTCAGCACTCCAGACCCCAGTTTGGTGCTGCTGGTGCACTTCTGTGTGGCCTACCCCCGCTCTGGAAAGGCTGTGTGGCTGCTGCTTTACAACGGGTACTCATCCAAACACCTGTGTCTAAAGAAGGAAAAAAGATTCACTGCACATAAATGTTGGAAGTGTTTTCATTGAGAGGCGAGAATGGGGAAAATGAAAGGAAATGTGCTTTTAATACTGTTGTCCTGTTGTCTAATTGGCTGGCTAATTCAATGTTACTCGCTAGATGTCCCAACCCCTTGGACCCTGCCCCACAGCAGGCAGTACTGTTTGATCCTCAGCCGCCTGCTCCTCACGCTCAGACCCGCCGCTTCACCATCAGCACCTTCCAGTTCCTTCCTGATGGCGAGTTCAAGGATCCGGATGAGGAGGTAGAGATAAGCAGAGGACCCCTGAGTTCTATAAATACTGTATTAATCATGTTGTTTTTATTCTATCAGGACATGGTTAAATGTATGGCAGTATGTGAAGGAAGAAGAGTTGGAAATTTCGAGAAATGCACTTATTCGCTTTCTCGCTGAGAGTTCGATGACAGGATTGGTACCACTCACATATTTGTCTCCTTGCTGTAGCGTCATATTTATCAAAAAACAAAGAAAAATATGACAAGTTGTGGTTTTCCAGGGGTGATGAAGTTGTTTTCATGTGTTTTTTGTTACGTTTGGACAGAGCCACGCTAGCTGTTTCCAGTCTTTTACGCTAAGCTTGCTAATCAGCTTTAGGTTCTAGCTTCATATTTAATGATATGTCATGAGATGTGAGAGTGGTATCAAACCTCTCATTTGACTTTTTAATAAGTATATTTTAAGTGTACTGTGTCAAGCATGCTTTCCCTACAGTTTTTAATTTGTTGTAGCAAGGGGAAAAAAAATAGTGAAACAGCTGTCTGCCTGAGTCTCTGTGAATTTGTCACCTAGGAATCAATATAGTTTCGTCTTGGAGTGGCAGTTGTCATTGGGCTATTTTTAATTAGACTCTCTGGCTTGATTTTGTAAGAAGCACATACTGATTTGTAGAAGTATATGCTGTCCTGTCAGTGCAAATTCACACAGCTTTTTCTTTTTTTTTTTAAATTTAGCTTAGGCATAAAGTTCATGGAAAACGAAACCATTGACAGCTGCATCTCTAAATCTCTTAAGTCAGCATTCATGAAGGGAGATGTTGAGAGGCCATTTTGCAAACTGCAGCTTCTGGCCAAATCTCAATTGGCAGCAGCTGTTTGTCATAGCACACTGCACACTCACGAGACTGGACACTACATCAAATCCCGCTTCGCCTTTCCCTCCCTCTCAGATCTACTTCATGTGTTCGACTGAAATCTGCTCACCACGTGACGGGCCCTGTGTCGAGGGATGCTTTGGCCAGTAACGGTGAGGAAAATGAGCACTCTGTCCTCAAACCCCCCCGCCACACCCTCATGGACTCAGGAAGATCACATGAAAACACCCATGAACGAGCCTCATTACAACACTCCTCACTGAAAGCAGCCTGAGAGCCGGTCGTGGCTGCAGTTCCATATGACAGCAGGACAATGATTTAGTAATGAGGAGAGTTTTGAATTATTTATTAAGACCGATCCATTTCCTGTTTTTCAGTTACGAAATGGAAGAAGCATGGAGTTGGTGGGAATGAGGATGATCTGGTAAGCGGTGCTGGTGTTTGTCTACTTTTGATGGATATTAAAAATACACCAAAGTTAAGTTTCTTTTCTGACCATATCTCCTTCTTTTCAGGCCTCAGACATCTCTCGTTCACCACCAATAAAAGCTCTTAAAGGACACTTTAAGGAGAGTGTGTGTATGTGTGTCTGTTCCAAAGCTTGCAGCCGCTCGCTTTTAAAGCAGGAAGTGGCACTCCATCAAAAGGTGGGAGGCAGCTTTGTTTACATGAACATTTGGCCCTTGTGGACTCAGCCTGGCTTGCTTTATGGGTTTACAGCAATAAAAGTGTAAACGTTTGAGCAAGATAACAAGGTTTTAGATTCAACCAGAGGGAGATGACAGACAATATATCAGTGTTTGAAAGAGAACAGAAGATTTCTACCCAAACTTGACCACAGAGACATGGCCAGGTTAACTTAGTTGAGGGGTCCTGAGACAAAAATGAGCAGCTGTGCCCCCTATTAACCACCATGCACCACCACCATGTGTGCAGTATGGGAGATTAACAGAGCCTGAGGGTGACTGTGGTGATTTAATGACATTAAGTTAGGAATGAGATGACATCGGGTCTCCTTTCAAGACAAGGCCTCAGAATCAGGTAATAGAGCCAGGCCCACAGTAAAGGCTCCTTTTATGGCATACTTCCCACCCAGGACAGTGAATCTGGGGCAGTTGCCAACTTTGGTTAGCAATCCAGCCATGTCTCATGAATTTATAGTGCACACCACCCAAACAGTCTGCACATTTTACAGGTTCAAAATACAAGCATCAGACACACAGCGATGACAAACTCAGCGCTAATGCATGAGGGCGTTTCTGAAGCCATGAGCCCACTGACGGGCAGTTCTGATGGACTGCACTGGTTATAACCAACAGACTGATAGCTTAGCATACAGGCTGAAAATGGGGAAATCCACCAACCAGCACTTGTTGAGTTTGTTTAAAACATGAAGTGTAAATACAGAAAGTTGTAGTTTGTACATGGATTAAGAGAGATTAGTTCTTGGCTGGGAGCGGTAACTCCCTGAAATCACAGAAGCCACCACTTGTCGTTTTTACACTTTGATTTTTGTACCGATTAACTGAGGTACAGTGTGTTCATGAGTTAGCTTTAGAGGTGCTGACTGGTGTATTTTGCCATCTTTGGAAAACCAGGCTGTTTGCCCCTGTTAGCAGTCTTCATGCTAAGCTAAGAGTTCCACCTCCTGACTGTAGCTTCATATTTGTTGAATACATAAGAGTGGTATCGATCTGCTCAACTATCATACAGCCAGTGAATCTGCATACTTCTCAAAAACGTTCAACTATTGCTTTAAATATACCTCAGTCAAAGTAGAAATCAACTGAATATTTATCAGGAGGAACCATAACACAAAGAGAAAAAAACGAGGTGTTTATGTAATCCTGGCACAGTTAAACAAGCAGCGTTGAGAGAGCATGGAGGGGCTCACCCATTTAAATCCCTGCAAGTCAAGAGGGAGAATTTCAAACTCGGCTTTGGCTCGTATTATACAGCAAATTGCCTTTTGAAGTCTTCGTCTCTAATGGTAGCCTTTGACCACTGGGTGTCATCCAAGCAATAAAAATGCCTGAGGAACACACTCCATGCTGCATGACTCACAGCTGGGCTTGTGTGAAGACCTTGGCCTGTGTATTGGTTGTGTAATGAGTTAGGAATGAAATCTTCTCGAGCTGGACTTGATGATTAAGCCCACCCTCAGCTATTCTGTCCACCATTAAAACAGCAGAGGTTAAAAACTCCGCTGTGTTACTGCGTAAAAATGTGTGTTTGGAAATTGCGCACAAGCAGGTGGAGAGGAGCGCTCGATTTAAAGGCTGGGGTACATAATGTTGAGTACGGCGGTCTCTCAGGGCCATAACACACAGCACACACACACACACACACACACACACACACACACACACACACACACACACACACACACACACACACACACACACACACACACACACACACACCTCCCCTCGGTGAAATGTATGGAAGCACTGCGGCACGCTGCGTGTCTTTGCAGGCTGCACGGCTGCCTGCTTCAGCGTTCAGACGGAGAGCGGAAGATAGGAGGAGGGGAATGACTACAGCAAGGGAGTAGGAGGAGGAGGAGGAGGAGGAGGAGGGAGGACGATTTCCTTTCTGAAACACACACTACAAGATCGCACCGGGAAAACGGAGAGAGGAAAGAAAATAATAGGCGAGAGAGAGCCGGGGACAAGGAAACACCGCAGCCCCTCCATCCGCTCTGTGCTTTTTTCTGTTTTTGTGTTGGAGTGGTGAACCGTCTTTTCGCCTCGCGCAGACTTGCGGACGAACATGGGGGGAAGAGAGAGCTCCTGACGAGGATTGACTTTCAGTGAACCTCTGCTCTGTGCTGCAAGTCTGTGGCTAATAGACAGGAGAGGAAAAAGGCGACAGGGAAGACATGTTTGAGGGGTTTTTCGCCTTGTGGTTGCGGTAGGATGTTGATGTTGTGCTCCTAAAACAGACGGAAGAAGACAAAAAGGGGGCAAATAACGAGGGCAGATGGGAATTGGTCGGTAGGTAGTGATCAGGAGCCGCTGTTTTGATCGGTGTTTATTTAATTGGTTTGTTATGATCTGAAATAACGTAGGCCTCTTAGGCAGCCCCGCAGTAAATAAATACACGGTCAGCAAACAGGGGCTACATAGCTGGAAATTAACCCGACAAAGCCGCTAATATTTAGGGAACGTTTTTATATCCGAGCCGCTGTTTTGTAGTAAGGTGAAAGCGCTGTCGAGGGGAAATTTTCTCATCTGGGAGCCAAAACATTTCTAGATACATCAACTCTTCAGGGGTTGGGGGGCATACAAAGGCCCAGTAGAAACACATTAAAGGCTACTTGGCAGCATTAAAAGACTTTATACTGCAAAGAAAATCGCCCACAGGCTGGCTTTAAGCACGAAGGCGCACAGTAAGTGTCTGCTCCCCACAGTTTAGCTCAAGACGGGACATAAGAAGATTTTTAAATGTTAATGTCGACCGACGTTGCATCCATCATGCTGCCTGTGTCCCGGGGTCTCATGGACCGGGATAGAGAGCTGGACACCATGGCCGGGGTGCATCCCAGCGCGGGCGGTGCTCCTGCGGTTGTTCGCGGCATGAAGCGCGGAGACCCGGAGCCCGACGGACAGACAGCGGCGGCACTGGTGGACTCCACCGGGGCGGAGTGCAAGCGTCCCCGGATCGACGGCTCAGGGGGGATCGGCGAGGTTGGTCAGGTGAGGAGGAGGAGGAGGAGGTGGAGGGGGGCTCTTTTGTCCAAATACAGTAATGCAGGCACGACCACCGAAGCGTGGTGCGAGGATCTGTGGGTGTTTTGCTGCACGGTGACAGGATTTCAGTGCATTTGTCGTACAAATACCCAGTTTTTTTTGTTGTTGTTGTTGGGGTCTGTTCATTTGCTAAGTCGTAGTTGCAGTTAGAGCTGCAGTGGAAGGGCCCCAGCAGCCCACCATAGACTCAGTCCATTACCAGCACTGCAGGAAACACCACCACATTTCACAGCTGTGAATGACTCCACATGCTGCTAATTCAGTTTTTAGAGGGGGTTGTAATAGTAAGACTCTAACCCACGGTGTGGCCTACATGGCTACAATATAGCATCGTGGCTACAGACAGGTGCTTAAGGTCTAAGGAGAAACTGCAGGTGATTTATTTTTACTAAGGCAATCCACTGGGTTGTTTCAAAACACCAAGAGCATCTTCTGTTTTCTGGGTGTCTGTAAAGCCCAGACTGAGGCCCAGAAGAGGGCGGGGAGTGTAAACAAACTTGACCTTTATTATGCAAAAATAAAACCCATTGCCATGTGGCATAATGGTGTGAACAACATTTGGTTTAGAACAGAGACTGATGCCAGTGTTTGCGTGTGTGATCTTTGGGGGGAGGGCAGACAGGAGGGGTATTTGAGGTAAATGCCTCAGACCTCCAGCTTTATTTGGGGGGGCAGGCAATCACCCCAAACCTAATCAATGCAGTGACCCCGACACTCACACCCCCGCTTGTATCTGCTGTAGTGTTTGGCCTCTCATTCTGTGCTTGAACCAGCAAATGTGATGGACTCTCTTAACCTCTTCTCTTTCAATGTCAGTGGAATCAATTTGCTGTTTCCCCCCCTCAGCGATCCAAAATTGGTTGAATATTTCTTACTAGAGCATCACAGGAGGCCAAGAGGATGCTCTGGACATCATTATGGTGTATTACTGGGGTGAAGCACTCCGTTGGAAGACAGAAAGCTATTTCTCCGCCTTTGAAAGCGCCAGTAATGGAGGTGAAGTGGCCTGTTTGCTCCTGTTTGGAAAAACTAAATGGCTGGCTTTACATCGTCATGCTGCCCATGAGTGCTGACAGACAGGCTTAGGAACGTAATGCACTTAAAAACAGATGAGTGGAAGAGTGTGTGTGTGTGTGTGTGTGTGTGTGTGTGTGTGTGTGTGTGTGTGTGTGTGTGTGTGTGTGTGTGTGTTGGGGAGAGAGAAGGGCAGATCAATACCTTCAGCCCCTAAAATGTATTGAACGTGAGCTGGCTGGACAGTCCGGAAATGAGAGTGGGAGAGTTGCCCCCTCCTCCCTCCCTCCTTCCTCTCAGTTGGTGCAGGAACAGATTTGCCCTATCACTGGCAGTAAAGAGGCTTTGTTTCCAGCTAATGGGATCACATCTCATACTGGAGGGGGCATTATAACCACACTGATCCTGAGATCCTTATCTAAGGGAGAGGGTTTATACAACACACATGCACATACACACACACACATACATTAGCACTGGGGCTGTGCGATATGCTCATATGTATTGGGTGCTGACAGACGTCTGTCCTTTCAAAATACTCTATTGTTTATTTTGTTGTGTCGCAAATCACACTATTTTTACGGCAATATTTTTCATCATTTGCATTCTTCCATATGGCATCAAATTTGCATGAAGGCGACACAAAGAATTAAAAATGTAATGAGAAAATGGCCTCTCCGCCTGGTCATTTTATATGGACTATTTATACATTGAATTTACAGAAAATTTCGTGCATTTGATGCGTAATGTTATCTGGGTATGAAATGACACGTCTGGTTATGAGATTTTGGTCATATCACACAGCCCTAATTTGTATGATGCAGATGAAGATTATAATGTGGTAAATTGTGCAGAGCTGCAACCTATGTAAAAATAACTATTTTTAGAATTGACTATTTGTTTAAACGATTTTTTTTTTTTTTTTTTTCAAGCAAAAATTTTGCAGTTTTTGCTTCTGAAACATGAAGATTTCCTGCTTTTCTGTTCCTGTGTGTTGAATATTTTGGGTTCTGGACAAAATAAGAAATTTGAAGATGTCACTTTGGACTTTAAGAGACTGGGATGGACATTTTATAGACTAAATGAGTAATCAGGAAAATATTGCCCTGCAACAGACTGAGCAAGCCTTGTTTTTAGCTAAGCAGAAAGCTGGAAATGCCCTGCGCTGTGTCCTAATGTATTTAGAAAACTGTTGAATACAGCTGATGTGGTGGTATAAAATAGATTTTTCAACAATTGTGAATCTCCACAACCTGGAGAGGTACATTTATGACTGGCTGCTCAATCCAGTCATAAAAGTGCACAAAGGATATTAAACTGATGAGTCCAGTAATTTGTGACATTAGCTGTGGACAGACACACGGACATGCACACACATGATAAAATGCATTTGTCCTCCAGGCATATAATGATCGCTAGTTGCAGCCCTGAATTTGTGTATTATGACTCCAGCTGTGAGGTTTTAAAACCTTAAGAAAAAAATCAGCAATATACTCTGTTTTTCCCACTGTGGTCTGTGCCTCACATATCCAACAGTTGCCCTCTGAATCCCACTGAGTTTATATAAAACACTGACGTATTTCCATTCTCCAGACCTGGTGACACCATTCATATTATAGAAGCTATTTGGGTTGAGTGACATTCAATTTTCCTACTTTTAAATCTGAGCGCTTGGCTTTCAAAGAAACATCTATAAAAATGCACACAAGCACTTCTGTAAAGCTAATCTTCAGAGGAGGGTAAAGGATGGAAAATATTACAGCAAACACTACCCTGGCTGCCTTAAAGCACTCTGTCGTCCCTCCCCCCCCCCCCCCCATCCTGCATGGGTTTTTTTTTTTAAGAAGCCATTTATTGGCAGCATCAAGGCAAGAGTTGAACTCTGACCTGTAACTGAAGCCAACGCAAGGGGTTGTACATGCAGTAAAGTGTAAGCCATTTGCACCACTTCAGCCCAATAGTGAGATTTTTCCCATTTGGCCGTTGACACTGCTGTTTCTCTCATTAGGGTTTGAAGTCATCACAGTGCGAGGGTGGAATCGCTCCATCAAGTCAAATCTGCAAAGTTTTAGCTGAGCAGCAATGCATGTATGAATCAGTGCAGCGTGCAGTACATCACTGAATGCTCAGCTGGGGGGGGGGGGATAAAGCTCACTGAGTGCATTTAGCAACACGAGTTCATAGAAATGAGCTGCTGACCTGCTGCTCATCCAGTAGTATGGATTTTAAATGAATAACAAGTTGCTGAACAGACCACCAGTTAGATTGCTCCCAATAATAAAACAGGACAACAGGTTTTGGGTTTATTTTGCATTCCAGTGCTGCGTCAGGGAAGTCCTGCTGGATGGACAGGGGATTCATAACAACACCCAGCATCTCCTGCCCAGATTTTGGGATACGTTGAGAGGTGGTTGTCTGCTTCGATATCCATCGTGCTGCTGAGCAGCCCATGTTGTGTTGTCACTCCGTGCAGGAACCAGGGCTCTCTCTAACCTAATAAGGTCTTGCCTGGGGTGACAGCACAGAGGAGAAATGACTTGACTCGGACGCTAATGTAGGTGGATCACCCCTCTGTACTTTCATCTCAGCCCTGCCACTGAAATAGAATGAAAACATCAGCAAGAAAAATGGACTCTTTCTGCAAGTTCAGAATATTTATTTAGTTTTTGGGCCCCTGTTTTTTCTGTGATAAATCACCGCCAACGGTCTGTTGACTGAATTATGTTTGAGAGACCAGCAGAGAGAAGGCGGCGTACTGTGGTTCTCCGCTCTGAGGCAGATTTGATGCGCTTAAAATGTAGTTATCCTCACAGATCGATTGCAGTTAAGTGACCTGTAACTCTTCCAGTATTATTTTTGTGGATTTAGATGTGGTTTTTAATTCTATATTTACTCATCTTTATTTAGAACTTATGATTCAGGCTCATTATTAGTTTGAAGTAGTGGTAATATATTATTATATCAGTGTAGTGTCCATATCATGTAAAATAAAATAATCCATTATTAACTCAACAGCGGTTAATATTGCAGTGTCACAGCAGCAGAGGGGATAGTGCAATAGCAAGAGGCATCAGTGGTAAAGCAAGAAAAATAGTCATTGAACTGTAATTGAAAAAACACAGAACATTATTAGAACTGAATTGTTCAAAATCAAAGCAAACTTATCTTCAGCCATGTTGGTAACTGGTCGTTTAAATATTTTGTCAAGCACAAATGCCCAAAATGAGCCTTTTCTATTCTCTCCAATGCAATTATTTTTTGCCGTACACGAAAGATAAATTGAACATGTTTTGCTTTTGTGCTTTTCATCAGAGAACTGTTCCCTTGGTAATTGTGATGGATATTTTCCACCGTTTTCTGACATTTCTTAGACTAAATGATTCATTGATTAACCAAGAAAATACTCTGCGGATGGATAGTAATTATTAGCAGCAGCTGCAGACATAATTCACATAAAAGCGCTGGAGATTATGCAGAAATATGGACATTATGACATAGTTTGACCAGGTGTTTCCAGGGCCCCGGTTCAATTGCCTGTTTGATAAACAACTCTTTCATAATCAGTTTTAATGAATCCCTGCTAAAATGTCAGAACTGAACAGCTGGCCAAAAATATCTCCCAAAAATGGGCATCAGCGTTGATCAGAAGTCCAGTGTGAGGCTCCAGTTTCAGTGGAAAGATGTTGAAATAATGATGTCTAGTAATCATGATGGGCGATAATGTTGGTGCAGTTAATATTTACATGCAAATTCTAATGTTCCCCAATCAGATGGGAAATAAATTGGGGGGGATAAAAATCTTGTGATGGAGATCAGTGCAGTGGATTATGTTGCATGCGATTTGCGTGCTGATACTGCTATTATTATTATTTTTATTATTTATTATTATAATGTGCCAGAGCTGTCGAGGACGCCTCCAAAGTCCACTTTCACAGCAGCCAGCACCCTCCTGAAAAAGCATGTGTAGGTTTACTGTGGAAAGTCGGAGGGGTGTGAAGTACATCGAGGGAAAATAAACTTCAGATCATCTGGCCGACTGTTTGGAGGCTTAGCACATAAGTGCTCTGTGGATGAAATGGATTCACATCCTCCTGAGTGTATGGAGTGCCCTGCTTTGCAGTTAGGTAGGAGGACTCTCGGAGCAGTGATATGTAGTTCCTCCTCTGCTCCTCCTCTGAAGAGCAGCAGTCCCAAGGCACGATAGGAATAGACACGAGTCTTGTGACCAAATTAGACACCGCACACACCCACTAAACAATCACGCACACACCTACCACCTGTAGTTTTTGGAGAGGGAGTAGCAGGGTTCATGTGTAGAAGGGATTACTGTCGTCTTGTGAAAAGATGGTGTGAAGGAGAAACTTGGGATGCAACTGAGCTTCTCATCCCTCCCTTGTTTTCAGATTTCATTATTACAGGGCCTACCCCCCCCCCCCCCCCCCCCCACCCCCTGAGCTTATCTCTCCTCACCCCTCCTCCTCTCTTCGCCATCTGTTGACTTCAAGTCATTTTGTTACTTTCTCCTGATTGCTCACCCGGTCTTCCCCTGCAGTCTCTTCTCTTGTTTTACCTCCCCCGCCCTGAAAACCTCCACCATCACCGCCCCCAGCCGAGAATCAGCTGTGCTTCATTTGTCACCAACAACAAAAAAAGCCCCAAAAAGGTCGAACTGTGATTAACTCGCTGCGTTAAGTGCAAGATCTTTTTGTTTCTCGTGTACTGCGGTGCTGAGAGTGAGACTCGAGCAGCCTTCCCTCTCTCATTCCTCCCAGTTCCTTAAGGAAATTAAGCACATGACTCGGCTCATGTATGAGTCATTGTCTTTGCTCCCTCCATCTCTGTTTTTTTCATTGCTGTCCATTTCCCGTTGTATTTCCAGCTCTGGTTCCTCCCTCAGCCTCTCTCAAATATGAAAACCAGATGTGTGCGTTTTAACAACACCTCCCCCTTCACTTTGACACAGCATGCTGCCTCTTGCGTCTTTTTTTGTCTCCTTTTTTTGGTTTTGTTTGGATTCTTTTCTGCTCCATACCTTCAGTGCGTCGAGTTTAGTTTGGCCTCGCTGTAAAATAAGGTTTATGCCTTATTCATGTTATTCAAGCCTCTAAGAGGTAATTCATTATTTAGAGCTTCTACCTCCCAAAGCCAGTTCACTAAGTACATTTTTGGCTCTGAGATAGACTCACACAAACTGTAGTTTTCGATCGCAAAGACATTCCCCCTGCCTACGCCACCACCCCTCCTTCCCCCAATTCCTCCCCCTGCCAAGCCTCTTGCATTTTGAAACATTGTGCTCGGTTTTTAGTGAAATGCCCCATGAGGTCCAGAGTTAGATGGCTACAGTATTAATCAGGCGAACTCAAGCTGTGAAGCGCACGGAGCAAAGTGTTCCCCTTGGGGACAGAGCAGATGAGGGACATTGGTTCCAGATGAAAGGAAGATGGAGGGGGGGGAACAGAGAGAGGAGGGAGGAGCTGAGTTGTTTTCTAATCTAGTGATATGAAGCCAGAGACAGGCAAATCTGTTTTCCCCCTTCAAAGCGAGTTGTAATTGCTATGAAAATCTCCCTTTTTAATGGAATGCATTAGCATAAAAGCTGGAACACAGTGTTATGAGTACAAATAAAGTGAGTTACAAACTATTTTAGGGAGTGGGGATGTGATTTCTGTTTAATATTTGCCTCCAAACAAAATGAGTTTCTTTCTAATGCGTCTTGTTTAACTGTAATTACTCACCAGATGTTTGATGTATCCGTCTTTGCTTTCTGCTGCCAGAGCGTCGAGAGGAATGTGTTGGAGGTTGCACCGGGGCTCATGATGCCATTTCACACCAATGGGCTTCATGCTCACTGACACTCCTGACCCATTTATGATTTAAGAGCCGTGGTGACACTCGTTCTTTCTGCCCGTCTTTCATCTCCTGCTCGCATGATCTCACTCGCCCCCGTAATCACGTCTTTACAAGCAGACAAAAGATCCGCTGGGTGGAAAACTCTGGAGGAGATAGCAGGAGTGTGTCACCGCCGGAGTTAATTTGATTAGGAGTCAGTAACGCCGCAGAGCTGTGAAGTCAAATATGGAGAGATCACAGGAACCAAGTGAATACATGAACGCGGATTCCCAAGTATTTGTCTTGTCTTACTTTGCCGGTAACTGACTGTGTATCCTAAAATCTGCTCTCCTGTCTTTCAGAACAACGACCCTTTGACCCTTGGTTACCATGGCTACCCATCTCATAGTCAGGTAAGGACTTAATTTCATCTCAGACCAGCAAAAAATCTTGTTTTCTAACATTCCACCATCCTACTTTCTGATGTTTCTGTCCCATCTGGATGCTGTATTCATGTAGCATTAATGTGGCTCAGTGACGCGCTGCGAACCACAAGGTGGGGGTGTGGATTATAATTTATCAGTCGTGTAGAAGAAAACATGCCTCCATGCCCTTCACTCTTCCAGTCTTTCCCTCCCACTTCTGTTGTCAACAGTCAGCAGTATTATTAATCACCTTTGAACTTTTACATTGAACTAATCTTTTCTTTTGGAGCTGCTGAACATGCAGATATTCCAGTCGTTTTGTCCTCAAACAAACACCAGCGCACACTCAACTGTAAGGAAACAACTGTATTAAATACTGTGTGTGTGTGTGTGTGTGTGTGTGCGTGTGTGTGTGTGTGTGAGAGAGAGAGAATGTGTGTGTGAGAATGTGTGCAAGGCTGCAGTCTGTTTACTTGTGTTTGTATTAGCCTGGTGATTGTGTTATTAGACTGCTCAGTTTATGTGGTTAATCCTTAGATCATCCTCTGTTCATCCACTCATCCTCTCATGCTCTGCCCATAATCCGCTCATCCCTCGCTCCCTGTGATGCCCAGCAACCTCTGGCTGCTTATCTGCACTTTATCTGTCTTAAGCCTTCACTTGTACACTCTTAATTGCTTCAGTATGGATGTTTTTTTTTCTTTTCCTGGTTTTCTGTTGCACTGTTCAGCAGATATTGCAGAAGCCAATTAGCCAGTTTTCGTTTCACTGTAAGATGCTTTGAACCGTTTCCTTCTTAATGATAACATCTGAGGAATAATCATATTAAAGTTAGAGTGCTCAAGTGTTACCTTGTGCGAGTAATCTCTTGTTGGGATGTAAGGAAGTCAAGGACTACTTGGGGGACTCGGAAGTGTGAGCTGGCCTCTGACCAGGACACAAAAGGCAGAGAGGAAGAAAACAATGGTGGGCAGCAGAAGCTCCCACAACACTGAGGTGCTAAACTGTCAACAGCAGTGTGAGAATGATGCGATCAAAGGCTCCTGAAAGGAAGAGCCTGGAGAGCAGCCGCAGAGGCCCGATGTGTGAGGAGAGAGACGAGCTCTTTTTCAGACATGAGCCCCTTTTACGCAGAGATCCTGCAATGCTGCTGCAAGGCAGACCTGTCATTACGTGGCTTTGCTTTTTTGTACTGAACCAAACGACGCTGGCGTGAAGCAGCAGTTCAGATAGCGTGCCGATGTTCTCCAAGCAAAAGAGGCGTGCCTGCTGGTTGATCTCGCACTCCCAGACCTTGTTATCTCCCTCGTCCGCAGACATTTTTGGTTGCTGTCCTGCTCTTTTGAGTTATCTGCTAACTGCTGCTAGCTGCTTTTTAAATCCCCTGGTGGTGGCTCGCACACATTAATGCATCGTCAAAACGTCACACCTCAGTCTTGTCCTGCCAGTTACCCTTTTTACACAGATGATGATTCGGCTCTGTTACTGTCTCCGCTGCCAGCTGCCAGCTTAAAGGCAGAACAACATATACTGCAGATGCATACAATATATACAGTATAAATTATGTATGCAGTATAGTATATATACTGTACAGGTGATGATGCAGTGATGGCTTTTTTCAAATATGACAGCTAAGGGAAAAGCCACACGGCTCATCCAATATTTGTCATTTGGCACTGCACTATCATGGGCTGTGAAATGACGCTCGTCACCGCTTCTCACACTAACAAATGTTTTCATCTGTTTCAGCATTTATTAGAATATACAATTCTGTCTATAAAATCTAAGAATTTGCTGCATGTTTTCTCATGTCCAACAACATCAAACACAGTTAAAATGACAAAAGGAAATAAAATTCACTCTTTTGCCTCTGACTACATGGAGGGAGAAATTAATCAAAACGTTTTTTTATAGGCTGAGCTGACACAAATCTCCAGAGCAAGTTAAAATTGTCTTATTAGCAGTATTTTGTGCTTTATCAAAGTTCTCTAATTTTTTCTGGGCATAAGGAGCGAACGACAAATGACAAATTTAAGAAGGCGGAATAAGGTGCATGTTTGCCTTTTCTGTGCATATGCTCACATCACACCCCATTATAGCCGGCATTTCAGTATTAATAATTAATTATGTAGATTCTGTAAGTGGCACTCTAGTAGTTATAGTAGTTTTCATTGTTACTGGTGGAGTCCGCCTTTCCCATGCAAGAAATAAATTGCCTACCCACACATCGGAGACTCATGGGAAACGAGGCATGCGTCTATTGGATGTCGTGCTTCAGTCAAATACTGGTGTATGAGTTCAGTATTAACATGGTGGAAGAAATTGTTGACCATCTTCTTTTTAAAGATAATGTGATGAAGCTTCTCAGCCCTGCTTTTGCTGTAAAGAGATTCACAAGCCGTTCTTCTGTTGCCGGTCTGATAGAGTAGCTGCTCAAGGCATGTTTTCCTGTCCCCAGTCGACGATACATGTGACATTTAATGTATCTGTGGGAAATATCTGGCTCTTTGGCTGATAAACTCTCCACTGTGTTCTCCAGCTTGTTGCTAACTCTGTCCGTCTGTGGTTTGGTGCTGGGCAGGTAGCGTACTGTGTGTTTTTTGAAAGCTTTTTCGCTGAAAACAGCTGTCTTATGCTGCTGGAAATGAGGTTGATAGGAGCAGCGAGAAGGAGCAAACCAAAAAGAGTGAAGTTGGAGGCTTTAAAACCAAAGCAATGCGCTGAAAGATGTTAAAATAAAGCTGAGGGGAATTGTAGAGTTGGTTTATAATTATCTGTGGGTTTGTCAATATGAGCGATCCCTTTCAGTATTCAGCCTTGAGCTGTGTTGGAGGTGTTATGAAAATGTTATTAGGTTCGAGTGCAGTCGTGACTTTTGCAGAAAGTGAGCTGGGCGTGTGTTCAAACATGAGACAAACATAAAATATTGCCAGCACATTTATGTAACAAGGTGCTTGTCTGAAAGGGGCTAGAAAGAGAGAAGGAACGTCTCCTCTTCCTCTCCCAGTGGTGCCAGCAGCCCCAGTTAACTCACCTACATGGAGAAAGAGAACAGGAGGGAGAGAGAGAGAGAGAGAGAGAGAGAGAGAGAGAGCGAGCGAGAGAGAAGGGAGGGACTGCGACATGAGAGGGAAGCAGAGGGGAGGGGAAAGTTTGCAGGTGTGACAGAGGCAGAGAAGTAGGAGGGGGGAGGCGTCGGGCTATCTGGGTGAGAGGAGGAGGAGGACTGGAGAAGAGACAGAAGAGATGAGCAGGCAAGGGCACAGCAGCAAAACAGAAGGCTGGGGGTAGAGGGAAAGGAAGAAGCGAGTGGGAGAGGGAAAGAAAAGAGTGAGTGGGAGACTGAGTTACAGAGAGAGAGAGAGGGAGAGGGGGTAAAGAAAAGAAAGAAAGCAAGCGAGGGAGAGTGACAGGGACAGAGGCCAGCAGAGGAGGAGGAGGAGGTGGAAGAGGGGAGGGTGTGGGGGGGTGGGGGGGCTATTGGCATGGCAGACAGAGCGAGCGGGGGCAGAGAGAGGGAGATTTTGAATCTGTGAGACAGACAAGAGAGACTGAGCTGGTGAGGTGACACAGGCTCGGAGAGAGGGAGAGAGCGAGGCAGCGTGAGAGGAGGAACGGAGAGAGAGAGAGAGAGGAGAGAGAGAGAGAGGAGAGAGGAGCGACGACAGTGTGAGTTGTTGCACAGAATACGATGATGGGACTGTACTATCCTTCCGTGTTGTCGGTGAGTGTTTATCTCGATATCTTTTCATATCCTCCTCTGTGTACGCGTCTGCTGTATCTCTTCGCCAAGGCTCGGGCTGCACTGTACACGAAACGGCGTCGGAGCGGGGCAGCGCTGTCATTGAGCATGAAATGTTAATTAACTACTAACAGATGAGGACTCTACTTGACCCCTTTACTAGAGTGGTCCGGTCAGGGCATTTCAGACTCTCGTTAAGACTCATCAGCCAGTCGCTGTGAGGGATATAAACACTGAAACTCGTGTAGTAGGCGTAGATGACAGCGAGATACGGGCTGAAGATTGTATCGCCACAATTATGATTCGCTACGGTGAAACGCACGAGCTGCGATGTATTATTTGCACGCCGTTGTTGTGGCATCTGTTCTCCTGCCCAGAGCTAGAAGCGCACGCAATCTGAACATCAAGAGCCGCCACTGCCAGAAACTGTTCTCTGCCATGTATTATGTATGCTCAGAAGAATCCATGTGAACATACAGTACAGCGTGTTAGTCTGTGCAGCTGGGTGTAGCAGTTGAGCAGTAAAGTCTTTAGATATTTCTGAGCCAAAGAGTGGAAACAGTGAAGGAATTAGGGGGAGGAGAGGTAAGTGAAAAAGTCTTTCTTCTTTATTGCCCCTGCAGCTGTCTCTGTACATCGCTCAAGCCCGTGAGTGAAAGGGACAGGTGTCCCCAGAACAGTTGTCTCTGTCTTTTTTTCCTTTTCTTTTCTTACTCTCTCTTTCTTTCTCTTCCTCCCTTCTCCCTTCTGCATCTCTTCTATTCAGCTAACAACACCTCCTCACTGTAATTTCTGTGTCACACATTTCACAAACACACAGAAGCTCAAGCACACAGTGGGCTGCAAAGTTGGTGCATGAGGTGTCACGTTCATATCATTTCATTTGGTGTGAGTCAGGCTGTGTGTGTGTGTGTTTGTGTTTGTGTTTTTCTTCCTGTCTTTTCTCGCGTGTGTTCTTCTCTTTCAGCTGTACCTTGGATTCCTGCTCTCTTTACTGTTTGACCTCTTTTCTCCCTCCTCTCGCTCTCCCTGGGGCCCTGGCAGCTGTTATCTCAATGTTTTCCTCCAAGAGCCCCTGGAAGAGGGGGATGGGTTGGAAAAGAGAGAGAGGGATTGGGAGTAGGAGAATAGAAAATTGATTTTTAAGGTGACGGGACACCCTCTGGCAGTTACCAGGGAAGCCCGTGGATGAGGGAGAGAAATTATGCGGAGACGGACAAACGAGAGGAGCTGAAAGAGATGGAGAGCAAAACGAGGATTTGACAATATTGTAGGTCAACTGGAGGGAGCTAGTTTGCTCAGTGACGCAATTTCAGACTGTGGAGCTGACTTTGCAGTTGTGTGTGCGTGTGTGCATGTGTGCTATGTGTGTGTGTGTGTGTGTGGAAGTGTCCAGAGTTGCCTCATGATGGGGGTCATTTATGAGCTCTTTTGTAGTCTTATTTTATACTAATATTTTTGGCTCTTGCTGCAAGAGAGTTGGAGAGTAGCAGATTGGGTGCAAAAGGCTGAAATATTTTCTCAAGCCCCACCTAAGCGTGTGCCCTGAAGGGAGGGAGAGACGCCTATCTGCTGCAAAACTGCGCACACACACACACACACACACACACACACACACACACACACACACACACACACACACACACACACACACACACACACACACACACTCACTGCCACGCGTGCATAAAGTGAAAACGGGTCAGGAGGTTTCAACTCCTCCACCTCCCACCCTCCCCAGATCTTGTTATTGATTCTTTGCAGGGTTAACAATGATGGTCGTTAAATGATCCCAATGAAGCCGTGTTGCCGTGGCAACTTGCATGAGTCATTCATTTTGTGCAGATTGTTAGATGGTTCGAGGCTCGAGGAAAGCGTTGTCGGGAGAGCCATGTGAGGTAAACACCTTTTGCGCTACACCTCCAAAATAAATAAATAAATAAGCCGAATAAATAATACATTAAAGAAATATAGAAAAGCTCGGGTTGCTGTAACGGTTATGCCTCTTTAGCGGCTATTTGCATCTCTAATGGCTCTAAAAGCGCTCGCTGTGAGGCATCTGCGTGGCTTTTTAAAAGAACCTGCCTTTGAAATGGATAGGGGTTGCCCTCGCTGACTCTTTGGATGGTGCGGTTGACAGTGACAACACTGTCCTACGGCTGGCTTGTGGACATTTTTAAAAGCACACTTCACAACCAGACGAGTGTTTTATTATTGTCTGAGCTCTCAACAAGACATACTTGTTTCATGGCCATAGCTAATGTATTGGAAGAGGCGTGCCTACGTTGGGTAAATACACCTCTGTTTGCTAGTTTGTGTGTTCACCTGCGCGTGTGTTTGTCCGGGTTGGCGTGTGTGTTTTTAATGAGGAATAAGTGTGGACAAATAATGTCATCGTCTTTTGTTTTGGAGTGTTTACCTTTCATAATGCGCTGCAGTGGAGCCGAGCGGACCGTTGACACAGCTAGTGGAGACATGACACGAAAAGTCAGTCATCATGTTGGTATCGCCTGCACACATGTATTAAGAAGGGAAGTCTCCCAGAAATGGTGTGCGAGAAGAAGGGGAATCATACGTGAGACCCTACAAGGAAACGGATTGGGAGGGGTTTGTTTGACAAGCAGACATGTTACCCTATAAGGAGATGGAGAAGAGTGTGGGAGGAGGGGCCACAGGCATCGCTGATATCCTGTTGCTATGAAGCAAATGGGCTTGATTGACATGAGTGGGGGCGGGACGTATGCAAGGGTCCCGTCTGGATTTTATGAAGCGTAAAGAAGCGAAGCACACAGCAGAGAGAGTGGGAGGAAAGGAAGAACAGCAGCAAGAGGAGCGGAGAGAAGAGCAAGAGGGGGAGGAGGAAGAGTGATGGAGGAGGAGGAGGAGGAGGAGGAGGGGTTGATGTGGGATGGAATAATTTAACAAGAGGGTGTCTCCTGGCTCATCGGTATGCCACACACATGCCGTAAACGTTTCTCCAGCTGTTAGCAGCTAGGGTAACATCAGCATGGAGTCCTGAGCCAAGATCTGAGCTGAGCACAACTTCCCCAGTTAAAGCCATTATTGAGCCAAAATGTGAGCCGCTGCTAACAGCACGAATCACATTTTCCATCGTCAAGTTTGCTGAATTAGGCTATAGACTAATGGCTGGAGGCCCGAGAAAGTAAGATACTGAAATGTCATTATTCATGTGAAATGACCCAGTGATGCCCTAGTTAGCTCTTAGCCATGTTCCTCCTCTCCTCTCCTCTCCTCTCCTCTCCTCTCCTCTCCTCTCCTCTCCTCTCCTCTCCTCTCCTCTCCTCTCCTCCTCCCCTCCCATAGTGTAGTGAGACTGCTGCAGACGGGCACATTTTATAACATGCCTCCTCAGACACACTTGCTGCTGCTAACTGACCCGAAAGTAAGCCAGCTACAGCTACCGCTCTGAGTCACTGGCTTGCCTGGCCAACGCATACACGTACACAACCCTTAATGCCTAACGCCTTAACGCCAGGGGAGCGGATGCACACACACGCTGACATGCACACAACATGTACACAAACAAACCATGCACAAACCTGAGTGCAAATGTGCAGCTTACAGTTTGACTGGGCAGCCTTTCTCTTCCAGTCGACCAAGAATGGCCTCCCTCCTTTTGTCTTTGTGTTCCTCCTCTCCTCCTGTTATCTGTGTGCATTTATTCAGTAGGTGCTTTTATCCTGATGCGAAGCACAAAGGCCACTCGCAGTCGGCAAAAGGCCCATAACTTGACGCTTTGAGAGGGAGGGAAAAAAGCAGCACGCAGGCACACACTATTTTTGTAGATACCGGGCTATCAGGTAGAGAGAGGACTGTTGAGATGCGGCTAAAATGGATCTCCTCTGAAAAGGCCAATCGTCGAACACAAATACAAGGTTGTTTTTGGCTCGTATTCCCGCTTCTATTTTGGTCTGGCAGAAGGAGCAGCAACAGCCGGGGTTGTCCATTCTCCAGCTAGGCTGAAGTCTGTTTCTGTGCATGAGTAACAACAATGAGGATGTTATGATTGATAGGGATATTATCTGGTAAGTGGTATAGACTGGGGAAATAATATACCGTGTTGCAGCCAAGATATCAAAACCTCAAGTCCTAAGAGTGCATTATTAAAATCCAAGGCACTATCGTTCTGTTTTAGTTGCATCACATCTTGTCAAGTTCAAGACTGACTCATCTGTAGTTGAGTGAGTTGTGTCATGAGTCATCAGTGTTGGGACTCAAGTGCGACAGCACTGGGGCCGTGTTGAGTGTTTTAATGTAGAGTAGGAGGGTAGTTTTCCCAACAAATTTTAGTGAACAAAATTCTCAGCACAAACCTTTTTGCAAGGGAGATCCCTGAGTTTCCCAGGGTTTCCTCAAATGTTTTCTGTCCGTCGTTCTTGCTTATTGATCCGCTTCCAGGCTTGTTGTCCCATGGAAAGCAATTAATTTTGCAGGAAATAGCTTGCATAATACACATGATAGCTTTTAAATGAGACTAACGTCTAAAGTCATGCCAGTGGTTCTGTAAGGTTTTACTTAAGCTGCCAGTTCTCCATCAGGAAAGTTTGTTGGATGGTTGAAGAGAAGATCTGGAATTCACAACTAAGCTGGACTTGAATGTCTCCGTTAAAATCTTGTTTTTCATTTGTTTTATACAACTATTTCCATACTTTCATACTTAAACAGCGTCATGTCAGTTCAGCTATAAACACTATTACTTTCCAATGAAGCCGCATGACGTGCTGTCTTAACTGCCTCTCTTCAAGCATAACCCGACCTTTTGGCACAGCTGTGCTTTCAGCTAAACACTGTAGTTTGTTGCAGTTGCAGTTTAGCGGACTTGCCATTTTGGTTTAGCCTGTTATCATGCTAATCGTTGCTAATTGACACAAATACAGTGTACGGGAATGGCAGTAGTTTTTCAGGTTTTCCCCACATGCAAACTAGTGATGGACAGACAGACATCATCATCCACAGAGCAGTGCTGCAACTGTATGGTTTTATTTATTTTCATTTTATTCTATTCATAACAAGCTGTTTGAGGCTATAATTACAGTAGACCTATAGGGACAATTTTAGCCCATTGCTGCAAAATGTTGCCAGTGTATTGTCCTCATCCTACTTTCCCTGTTTCACCACTCGGCCCAACCTCGGGTGATCAACTTTCCCTTTCTTGCAAGACACAGGAGCGGGTCTAGTTTCTCTATTTCTGTCTGTCATCCAGGTTAAGTCTTACCTGGTGACCCAGAATGACTCCACCCGCGATCATTTTTACCTCCGGAAATGCCATTAATCTAGGAAGGGCTGATGCAAGGCGAAGCCATCCAGTGTTTCATTTAGCATATAATGTGTTTTGTCTCCTGCAGTTCAAAGCCTGATCTAAACTGACTAATTTCCTTGTGTTCGCTCCCCTTTTCTGTCTCTCTGTATCGAGCAAACATAATGAATTCAGGATGTCTCATCAGAGGATTTCAGCTCATGTTCACATTATTACCATCAGTGATGTAACCATGTGGATCTTTCTTTTTTTTCTTTTTTTTTTGGTACAACAAAGAGGAAGCTCTTCACATATTAACGATTTTCTGGTCTATTTTAAAGCTTTTCTTCATTAATTAGAGCATAAAATTACAGTTGCTATTTACAGAAAGCACACTGAAAGGATGGATGCAGTAATGTATGGAAATACCTTGAAATCAATATCTGTCCAATACAGCCCATTCTGTATGCTATTAAATGCCAGTTCTTTATGCTGAAAATGACGAATGACTGACATTTTGCAGCCCTAGATGTATATTTGCTTACATATTGATATTATATAATCCAAACAATCACAGAGCATAATGGCTGTAACAGTCTGTGCAAATAATGAGCATTGAACATTTTCTGAAAACCAAGGTATAATATGGTTGTGCTGCAGCATGAAACCAAGGCAGGACAGGAAGGCGAGGGTGTGAGGGATGCTATCACTTAGTGAAAATCTTAATTTGGATGCTTGTGGACGAGATTGGAAGAGGTTCATACAGCTGCAGGGCTTTAAAGAGCGGACACAGCTGCCATTTGAAAATGTGAATGAAGTTAAACTTGGACGCCGTGGTCAGTAATCTGGCGGCTGTATCGCTCGAGTGTGAGGCACTGAAGATGGAGAATGTGGTTTCTATTCTGGCCAAGGTGCAGCCTCTTCACCTGACAAGAGAGCAGCAGCAGAGACCGTTAAGGGATTTCGGTGGGAAAAGAGGACGTGCGCAGTGAACATGATGGCAGCGCTGTTTGAGATTAATGATGAACACATATTAACCGTTTGCTATGAGGGAGAGGAGGGATGAGATAACAGGATCGCTGGTTGCAGTTACCCTGCTGAAACCAGGCAGACCAGTGCTGCTGTCATCGAAGGTTGAGTTCAAAGCATTCTCTTAAAGCATCTGATACTGTTTCCTTTTGCTCTTACAGCAGGAAAAACGGAGGAGTAGCCATCAGGTTAAAGCAGTTTGTGATGGCAGGAGTAGTGTTTGTAATGTTGTTTGTGCCACTGTTGCACTGTGGTTGAGCTGCTCAGAGCTGTGCATTTAGACGGAATAGATCTTACAGTCCTACAAATAAAACACAAATAAATATCTCACAACAATTTTATATTCTAATTAAATGTGTGATCAGTTTCATGCTGGGCTGACATGTATCCATTTTATTTATTTGTTCCAGTTTTTGTTATTAATGTTATTGTGGTCTGAATATAGAAAACCTCGTGTTTACTTTCTTTTTCAAACAGGGAACATCATTTGTAGTAAAGGCTTCATGAAGTTAAGCTCGGATTGTTGCATAAATAAGGGATTTGAGAAAGTCAACAAATACATATGACTCATTCATTTGATTTGGTATGTTGATGCCTTCAGTCCTGTTGATTATGTGGATTTGTTGAGTATTGACAAGATTAATTTATAGAAAAAAGGAAGAGTCGGGATGAATAAAGGCACTTTCAAAGCAGAGATCTAATTAATTTCGTGTTTATTGTTTCCATACTGGTCCCAGCAGTAATATGCTAAAATAGATCTGACCTCTCTACCTGCAAAAAGCTGATTATAAGGAGTTATTTTGAAGCTTTTAAATATTCTGTGTCACGCAGAAAGTCCTGTTGTCTGTGCTGTAGCTGTGTTCCTTACCAGACAGAGTCTCCCTCTCACTGTCAACTCGCGGCAGCTCTGCTGTATGTGATCCATGTCGACCGTGTGCATCCCCAGGTCTGTCACTGAGTCGAGGGGCCCGGCTACCGTGTCACAGGTGTGACGCTGGGAAAGGTCAAAAGCTGGGAGACAGATGGCATGCACACACACACACACACTCATACATACACACCCTCCCACACACTTTTAACACTCCCAAAGGGACAGAGATCTATTGTGCAACTCAGATGGGCATCACTGCAGCCTGTCACTCACACAAACACACACACACGGAGAATGGAGCCAAGCAGATGTCTTGGAAGCATGCAGTCTCTTTAGTGGTGATATCCATTTTGGTGGTGGAAAAAAAGGACTAAATATTACTTTTACAAATGAATTATTATTATTGCTGCCTGCTACTATTGCTACTGCTAATAATAATATTAATGATAATGATGATTAGAAGTAGGAGAATTGGTAGATGAACAAGAACAAGGACAGTTTTTGTTTTTATAACCGACTCACTGTAATAATGAAGCTGTATTTGCATTTTAAACTTGTTTTACAACCATTTTCTTTTATGCTTTGAATTTATTTTTGGGTGTCTTTGATAGTTGTTTACTTTTTCTCCATTCTGGAAAGAGATCATTATTATTATTATGTTTGGTTTTCTGCTTCTTTAGTTCTTATTTTCTAACATATCTTAAAATCCGTCATTGAGGTGGATGGACCGGCATTCTTGCCCCCACAGGATGAACTGTAATGACGAAGTCCTAGGCAGACAAAATAGGATTTTTTAAAATTAACAAGCTGCACACATGGCTGCTACACAAAAAGTGAACACATGCAGCACATTTACAATAATATGCAGTGAGAATAGTAATAAATACCTTGTAGGTTTTCACGTTCTTTATGTCGTTATTAGCTGATTGCAATCTGTTTTTTAGAGCTTAAGTACTTTAAATACTATGGAAAATACGATTAACTGAGTAGTCAAATCAATGTCAACATATGGTATCAATATTTTTGGCAACCTTAATGGCCACATACCTGCAAAAAAATGACATTCCCATCTGCCTCAGCTGTCCTGTAGTCAGCTAATTAGCTTAGTTTGAATATTGTAAACATTTTACCCACTAAACAACATCAGCGTGTTAGCATTGTCACTGTGAGCATGTTAGCATGCTGGTGTTAGCATATAGCTCAGTAGTATAAGAGTGTAGCCTCATAGAGCTGAGTCAATAAACAAATAATATAATAATAATAATTCATAGATTAATAAAGTTGTCGGTAAATGTAAAAGGCTTTATCAGTCTGTTACAGATTCAGTTTGCCATCCTGTGCAGTTATATTAGCGAGTATTGAACAGATCTAAAAGACAGTGATGTTTGGTTTATCTTTCGTAGCTATGGATCAGAGGCAGGCCATGCCTCTTCTACCAGTCATCACCTTTTATCGTCCACCCCCCCCTGCTCTCCCTTCCCTGCTGTCTCCTGCCGCCTTCTAACTATTACCATTTAGGGTATCCATGCCCCACTGACAACAGCAAGGAATTTGTGTGTGTGTGTGTGTGTGTGTGTGTGTGTGTGTGTGTGTGTGTGTGTGTGTGTGTGTGTGTGTGTGTGTGTGTGTGTGTGTGTGTGTGTGTGTGTGTGTGTGTGTGTGTGTGTGTTGCTGCCTATGTCATGTTTGTGTTTCACCATGTGTTTGTGGGTGCCTGTATTGCTCTCCACGCACTCTAATGTCGATAACGTTCGGTCATTTCTGGGGGTAATAATATCCACAAAGTTACTTGGGCAGGCTTCCTTACCAACAGTTGGTCTTTGTGTGAGCGTTTAGGTGTGTGGGTGTTTGCGTGTCAAAGGTGGTTTGTGTGCAGAGGCGTTTGTGAGTGTGTGTGCGGGCGTTAGACACTCACCATTGTACAACACTCTGAGCATGGAGGCATCTGACCCTCAATAATAGATGTGGCTGCAGTGAATATTTAATGGGTGGGGGGGTTGATGCGTGTGTGCATGTACACATACACACATACATGGGGAAATGGAAATATAATATCCATGCCTGTATGACTTTTAGACTGAAGCTCTTGGGAAAGTGGTCTCTGTGTGGTGGGGTGATGCTCTCAGTAAAAGATACTGTGGATGTTCGCCAGGCGGCTACTTTAGCTTTCACTCCCTTCTCACCCTTGTCTCTCTTTCTTCCAACAGAGTTCTCAGGATAGTGCTGGCGGTCAGGAAGGACTTGTACCACCACCTTTCTCCGCTTTCCCTCCACCTCCACCACCACCCCCCCAGAACGGCCTGGCCCTGGATTACGGGGGCAGTCTGTATGCAGCGGGAGCCGTCCAGGGCCCCGTGGAAGCCGGCGGAGCGGCGAACAGTGCCGCCAACGCTGCCAACAGCCTCAGTGCTCAAGTGAGTGCCAGCCTCTTCCTCTGTGTGCAGCCCACATCAGGTCTTTGCCTTGAGAGGCTGCCGAGAGCGTGGAGGAATATGTGTTACAGAATAAAAAAAATAATTATAGTAAGTCATTGGGATGCACCAATGTGACTTTCTTCTCTAATACCAATTCTGCTTACCAGAATCAGGGTACTGGCCAATGCCAATGACAGACCTGATTGTCCTGTCTCCACAAATTAAAAATCTGTAACCCTCTTTGTGTAGAACTGATTAAGATCTCCTCCAAAGTCACATGAAGCTGTTACAACATTCAGTCTCAGAGAGAGACTTGCTTCAACACGCCCCCTTCACAAATTCAAAAAATGCATTTGTACCTGAGACTAGTTCAGAGCCGTTTGAACGTTAGCTTAACGTTAGCTCAGAGGGGCTTCAGCATGACCAACGCTGTGAACTGAGCTGACTAGCTAGCTCTAGCTGCTGTTGGCTGATTACTGTATTTACACTCATTGCCAGTTTACTAGATTCACCTAGTGAATGCAGTCTAATGCAACAGTCCTGCTATAAATCCTCCCTTCAGTAGGGTTACAGTGAAAATGCTTGAGAGTGCTGTTGATTCACCTTTATGATCAATTTGGAGACTGCAGTTCAGTGCTGTAGATCTGTATTGTTTCATACTGACAGGTGTTTCTATTATTTTTTCCACCCCGTTTATATCAGCGAGGGCAAGCTAAATGACAGAAACACCTCTCAGCATTATAAGGTGATCTAATGAATTGGCTGCTATTTTAATTGGAGGTTGAGAGTCAATAGGACGTTTCACAAACAATCGTTATCGGTGGAACTTGGCTCTAATATTGGCCGATGGCATTAAAGTCAAGATAATGTCATTGTGTACCTGAGCTTATTTCTGTTCAAATGAAAGTTAACTTTATATAAGAAGCTTTGTTCGTAAATTATGAGCAGGATAATGTTGTTAGCGTCTTCAGTCTAATTAGTTAATAATGCCATCTGGGTTTTGCTAGTGTAATGCTGGTTGCTGTTAGCATTAACTATAAACTTGAGCTTTGCAGTGACCACTTAACAGTAGCAGCTTTAGTGAGCTGGAAGTCCACTTTGAAGTCGAGTAATAAAAACATCCAGTGTGCCGCTTGCTGTTACTCACATACTTTGTCCTTAATTGTTATCTTGATGATCAAATGTCCAACAAAGTCTGTTTTATTCCACCGACCCAGTCACTAGCTTTGTCACCCATTGGCTTTTTCCTGCTTCAAACTGTTGTTATTACAGCTGCCTTTAAAAATCCAGGATTGGTCAACCTCCAATTATAATAATCTGTCCATTGTTTTAGTCACTTTTCAAGCAAAATGCTAAATATTTTCTGGTATTAGCCTCTTAAATGAGTGTATTTTTCAGCTTGCTATCATTTTAAATTGAGCAGTTGGACAAAACCAGTAATTAGAAGACATTAATTGGTTTGTTTGGAAAACTGTGTGGGCATTTCTAACATTTTCTAAACCAAAATATCTAGGAAATAACTGCTAGATGAATAATGAAAAGATTTTTTAGTAACCTGATGGTACATTCTGTCTAAACCCAATCATTCTTTTAGTTTTTCCCTCCCATCACCTCCTGTGTTTCTCTTCCTTTCCTCCCCGTCCGTCTGTCCCAGCAGTCAGATGGGTCCTCCCAGATTGATGGTCAGTCAGGGGTTGGCTCAGGAGGAGGAGGAGGTGGAGGGACCGCCGGGGTTGACACAGACGACAAGGGGACACCCAAACGACTCCACGTGTCCAACATCCCCTTCCGCTTCCGAGACCCCGACCTACGACAGATGTTCGGGGTAAGTGGTCCGGATTATTCCCCCTTTTTCACTTTGCACCACTTTGCATCACTTTGTCATAATGACTCAGAAGTCCAGTGACGTCAGCACTGAAACCTCGAATTTCTTTTTTATCATTTATGTCCTCGCCAGAAGTAGGATTTTTTGTGATGAAAATAAGCTCCTGTCATATCTGTTTCAGCTGAAAGGAATCAGTTTTTGTCCTATTTGAAAAAAAAAAAAAAAAAAAACAGAACTTACACTTGGTATGCCATCTTGCAGAAAGGTTATTTGAAGTGAGGTGTAAAAATCTGGCCTTGTGCTCGGCTTTTTTTTGTAAGAGGAATGTCTCTAAAATGTGGTGCAGAGAAAAGAGCAGAGGAAGATGTGATGGAAGGGAAGAGGAGCAGAGCTGGCTCAGTGCCAGCTCATCATGGCTGAACAGTGCTGACACCCTGTGGCAAGATGCAGTACATGACTTACAAGATGTTCAGCCTCTTCATTTTCTCCCTCTTTCTCCTTTTCAGCAATTTGGCAAAATCCTCGACGTCGAGATCATTTTCAATGAGAGGGGATCCAAGGTAGGAAGCTGGAAACAGCAAGAAATTTCTAAAATTTGTTAACATAAATGAGTTCAGCAAAAGCTTAACAGCTATTTTCAGCCTTCCGTCACGCTCCCCCTCCCTTTCTCTTCCCATTCTTCCCTGTCCTCTGCTTGCAGGGCTTCGGTTTTGTAACATTCGAGGCGAGCGCAGATGCTGAGAGAGCCAGAGAGAAGCTTCATGGTACGCTGGTGGAAGGACGTAAAATCGAGGTAACTAACCACCCTCGCCCCCCCCCCCTTTTTTTACAATCAGTGACCATTTTCTCGTCCGTTTCCCCTCCATGTCCGACTATGAGAATGAGTTTGTTCTGGTCATTTCTGCCCCAGAGGTTTTCCAGATGGCTGTATGTGTTCAACTCTAACCCCTCTGGCTTCACTTTAGCATGGTGCAGCGGTACCACGCACACAGATGCCTCTTTTGACGGCACTTCCTGTCAGTGTTTATGCTGTCGTTGCTGTTCTTGTTGTTGATGTTGTGGGCTGTCCATTGCACCTTGATCTTAAAGCTGTGTGGTTTGCAAAGCATGCTGGGTGGAGTGGCTACACAAAAGGCATGGCCGGTGAGACGTCACTAAGACACGGTTGCTGACGATATCCGCTTCTGTCACAGCATGTAGGATCTTTCTTTTTTTCTTTGTTTTTTTTGGTTTCCCTGCACCTTTTGTATCACCAACATCACTTCTTCCATGATCATGATGAGTGGCCATTTTTGGTTTATGGTTGTGTTTATGACTGGAAGGAAAGCTAAAAGCCTCTCAGTTATTTTTCCTCTGAAAAAATGTGCTTGCTGGTGTCTGTAAGTTGCATGGATGGATCATGAGGTCAGATGTCGTCTTGGGAGTTTTTCACTCTTTCAGTTAATATTACGTGGGTGCCTCTGGGTAGCAGGTTTTCTTCTGTTTGATGTGTAAAGAGACAGATGCATGATGGGGGCATTTTCAGGGGCCAGTTTTTTGGGAATGAGACTGCTGTGAGAAGTGTGGTGTCATTTCTGACGCTTCAAAAAGCTGACTGTTTAATTTCAGACGTGCGAGATGGATGGTAAAAAAAAAAATGTTTTGTTTACACACACACTTGCATCCACCACTCCTGAAAAAGAACACCAGATCTCATGGAAGTGCATTTTGTTGTGACATCTTTTTTTTTTTTTTTTTTTTTTATTTGTCAGCATGAGCTCGGATTTTAGTTGCAAATGGCCTTGGAGATCAAACACACCATGCTTTCGCCATTTGCTCTGGCACTTGATTTTAAATTCACGCTTTTCCTTTTTGTTCACTTCTACTTGCTACTAAAGCTCCTCTGCATGGTCTCGAATGTCCTGCACTCCTCTCTGTCGCTGTGCGTGTGGGTGTGCAGAATTAGAAATATGGAGGGCGGAGAGAGAATGAACACGTGAAGAGAATGCAATAGATAGCTGTCGTTCCCTCTCCTTTCCTTTTTTTTCTTTTTAGGTTCTCCTCCATCTCTCTCCACTCTTTTTCACCAGGCCAGTCTGTTTGTCTATCTGTCTGTCTGTCTTTCCCAGTTTGTGTGTCCCCATATGCACCTGCATTTCTGCTGTCCGTCCCTCCCCCATATCTCTGTCCATTTCCCTGTCCTGTGATGTAGTCAGGTAGCTCAGAACGAGTTTCCGTTTGATTTTGAGTCATTATTTTGTCAGTTCTTTGAGTGTTATCTGGGCAGTAATAACAGCTAGTCTCCTTTCCACAGTAGATGTTAATTTCTCACATTTCCTTTTTGTTTGCTCCTTTATCAACCTTAATGATCTGTGTTTGTAGCGGGGTTTAACCAGTACAGGCTAGGTTGTTGTCAAATGGCTGATACTAGGTGACACGTGACCTGTTACATCACTTCCTCTCTACCACAGGGTGGGGGTTGCTTTTCATTACCTCGTTTTGGTTATGTTTTCTTTTTTTTTTTGGTTCATCATTTCTTTCTTACATATATTTTCTCTATTTCCCTGATGATTTTTGTATGTTGTTGTTGTTGTCAGTCTCCACGGTAACTGCTCGCGTGTCCTCACGCCGTTTCCCTGGCAACGGTAAGTTGTGTACACATGGCATCATCTTTGAATGACCCCTCCCCCCACCCCATCCGTCAAAAAATTTAAATAAAATGCACCCAACACCCAAATGAAGGACTCCTTTTACTGAGGGGAGCTTGATTGATTGATTGACAGAACCCGATTGGCTAATCCTGTGATTGATTGGGGAGGTGGTGAATGAAACGATTACGAGATTAGCCATTGACCGCATGGCATTATAAAGGCCACTTGTATAACTGAATGTACTGCATCTATCTGCAAGTGCAACAACTATGACTACCACTTCTTATGCATTCATTCCAATCACCTCTCTAACTGCATTCAGCATTTAATTCCAGAGCTGTATCCTGCATGGTTTACTCTCTTTCTCGTCATCTGTATGACGTCATGTAGTACTATTATGTCATCTCTCTGTGTCATGTGTCAGCCAATAGCTGCATTTTTGCACCTTAGTGGGACAGCATGCTGAAGCATGAGTGCTATGTTAGCTTTACTGGAGGAGAGGATAATAGTTGTCTGTGTATCATGGTGTACTGTAGTACTTGATTATCACTTTCTGCACCACTTTTTAGACCACACACAGTTGTAGAGGTATGGTTGTTTAGACTTCAACATTCAAATTAAAGACATGTGAATGTGGATGCATAGTGTGCGCCCCCAAAGAGGATCCAAGCTCATTCTACTTAAAAGCAAAACTGCTCTTCATGTGTCATTTGTGCACTTTGAGCGTTTGAGCCTTTTTAAGAAAGCAAAAAAGCTGTCATGAAATGATGAGTAGACCCCCAGCAAACTGAAGCAAACGTAAAACTTGTGCCACTGGTAAAGTAATGGCAGCTTTTCTTTTTCCTGATTTCTGTTAAGAGGTGTTTTACTTTTTGATCAGTTTGGTTCTGGATGGTGTGTGTTGGTGGTTGTGTGCTTTCGAGGTCTTTCTAGTGTGCGACACTGATCTGGAATGCCTGGCAGTGTTTCACAACCATGGTTTGATTTGATTTTTCATTTATATTTAATTTCTTTTGAGGAATGATATTTGCATCCCCCATCCTCTCTGTCTTCATATCTACCCATCTCTCTCTCTCTCTCTCTGTATTCGTTCTCGCTCTATTCATCATTTCTCCATTGTTGCTCATGTACAGTTAGACCCAATATAGGCCAACGGTCAGATGTATTTTGTATGTGTGCATCGCATCTTGTTGTTTCTGTTTGTTCATTAGAGGAATTGCACATTTGGATGGATTGTTCACTCTCTCTGCCTCTCTCTTCTCCACATCATGTATGTGTTTTTCTGTGTCTTTTTATGTGGACTGGCTCCTCCTCCTGCATCCCTCGATATTTCTGTCTTTCCTTTGTCGTTCTCTCTCCCTCCCCATCTTCCTTTTTCTGTATGATGTGTATTTGATTGGGAGGGCTGCCAACCTTTTTTGATTGGTCTCTTGCTGCATCTGATGCTTGCTGATTGGCTAGTTTTGCTCACCTCTGGTAATGTGATGCGCTCTTGATTGGCTGCGTGTAATTTGTGTATGAACTCTTCGATTGATGTTTTTTGCATTGTGTTCAACTGATGAATCTGCCGCTTAATTCACCTTCTTTTTCCCTCCTTTTTTTCAAAGGTAGCAAAATAATGGTCTTGGATTTCTTTTTGAATGCTTTTGTTCTGAAATATTTTGTTGTTTTCTTTGTTCTGTGTGCCAATGGTTGCATTGTTTGTGTGCAAAACTGCCTGACTACTCACCAGGATCCTTGTTTTCAATGTCTTTCTCCTTCAAAAGAAGCGCATGTATCAAATACCATCGCTGCTCATCAACAGAATTAACCTCTTAAGAAAGAAACAGTTGAAACTATGACGACGCCTCACACTTAAAGCTTAATATGAGAACACGGCCATGTATGTAGAGTATCTCCCTCATGTGTCACTCAATATATTCGGTTTAAGAAAGCTTAAAACACCAACTGTGATGTGATTGGATTCCTCACTGCTTGTTTACATGTTAAACTGGATTGACTCAGCCACTGACCACTTTTTCCGATGTCTAGGTCAATAATGCCACAGCCAGAGTGATGACAAACAAGAAGATGACCACCCCTTACTCTAACGGAGAGGGTCTTGCAACTCTGCCATATGGTAATGCACTTTGAACAACAGCCAATTATACCCCTTTGTTTGACGTGACAAAATTAATATCAATGTATACATGCAAGTACTGGCTTCCACTTCTGATATATCTCATTCTTAGTGATTTTTTTTTGCAGAATTATATATAAAAAGTACTACATTCCCCTGATATATACTTATATACCTGATATACTTCCATTCCTCTGTAGTACATTATATCTGGCAAAATGAAAGAAAAGCCCATGTTTTTAATTACTAATTTCTTTGAGTCATTATATTTGTACCATATAATATTTTAAGATAATGACATCATAAGTCCTGACTCCAAAAGGCTGGGACACTGTGTAAAATAATGGTATCATGATTGGGTATGAAAGCAAGTGAGGACGGAGGGAAGTTCACCACTTTGTGAACACATGATTGGATAAAGGATGTCACTGCATGGGTGCAGGAACACTTTGTTTGCAAATTATTTCATTTTGTTTTACACAGCATCCCAACTTTTTTGTAATCTGGGTTGCATATCACAATTTGTCACATTTTTACTAAACTACGTGTAAAATATACGACATTTGCCCGATACCCATTCCACTGTGAACGATTTTGATAGCTTTTTTTTCATGGAAACATTATTTTTGGATGATAGAACGTTGTCAAACAAGAGCATTATATATTTATCATCATGGTGATGTGACTGCACTAAAAATCAATATTATAACAGCATTCAATTGTCCTGTCCTGGTAGTGAAGTCCTCACAGATGTGCCCCGTGCAGACAAACAGTCAGGAAGCTGTACACATCCTCTCTTTACGATGAACAATAAAATGAACAGCAGAGATCACTGTGAACAGATGACTTTCCTGTCACATTCTGCTTTAAGTGTACATTATTTCTGTTGACCACAGCTGGATGGAAGTTGAGTCCCATGGTTGGAGCCATGTACAGTCCCGAGCTCTACACAGGTATGACAACAAGGAGTAGATTTCTACTGAAATAGCCTGATGGAGATAAGATACAGAAATAATACCGTGTTCTTACTAAAGACGCTGTTCTTTCCTCCTCTTCTCTCTCAGTGCCGGGGTTTCCGTACCCAGCAGCAGCAGCAGCTGCTTCGACTGCTGCGACCTTTCGCGGCGCTCATCTCCGGGGTCGAGCCCGGCCTGTCTACAGCGCAGTCAGGGCAGCCGTGCCACAACCTGCCATCCCTGCCTACCCGGGGTAAGCACACACGCATAAATAACAGCTGATAACCAGTAAACTTCTAGTGATGATAAAAGCTAGACATAATGTTAAACGCATGTCTTCACTTAGTTAAAAGTAGTACTTGATAATTGTGCATGCTGTGTGTGCGTGAATATATTTTCATTGAGATATTGACATTGATAGTTTGCTGAGTGGAAATACCATTTCCTTGTACCTCACTGTGATAATACAATACATTAGGATCAAATTGAGTAGTAGTTTCATGAAAAGTTTGTGTCAGTGGCTGAAGTAACAGTAGTATCACTCTGAAGTCAGTGCATTTGTATACAAAGAGGTGGTATTTTGTCTTGCATGTTGCACGGTGTGTAATAATCTCACCCCTGTTTTTCTTCTCTCTTTCACAATCTGTTTGGCACCGTTTCCTCACTTCTCTCTCCCTCAATCGTCACTCTTGTTTGTTGTTTTCTGCAATGCCCACATGGTGGCGCATCACACCATCTTTTTGTTTTGTTTTGTTTGGTTTGGTTTCGCCTCTCCACCACCGCTCCTCTGTGCTCCTCTTCCTTTCCTCTCTCGTCTCTCTCTCTCAGTGTGATGGCCTATCAGGATGGCTTTTACGGTGCAGCTGATCTCTATGTAAGTATACCTCTCTCTGCTCCACTGCCTCGCTCCTCACCTACGTTTTCCCCCTCTTGCCTGTGGGTTTTCAAGTGTGAAACGGCAAAGACCAAACCCATAGAGATGTGTACTTTTGGGTGTTTTGATTCATCACATCTTAGACATTTTATGTTCTGCTTTTATCTTAAATTATATTATTTTTAATTATTACAGATAAATTAAGATGTAACACTTGAAATGTTCCTTTTATAATCCTTACAAATATAAAAATAGCACTCAGCAGGCTAGCATACACACACACTTTCATCAAAGTGTTCATTCATGAGTAGACTCCTCTATGGTTTGTCTCTGTGCATTTGTGAGTTAGTTTGTACCAATGTGATTATGAGTGTGTGTCTGTGTGTGTATGTGTGTGTGAGTGTGTGACCAGGTTGACAATAGCTGTTTCTGTTCTCTCTGTAGACTAGTGTTTCAGGACATTAGTGGCAGATTGCCCCAGGTAGGGTTTACACACTCTGTGTGAGAGCCAGTGTGCATCCTCCTCGTCTCCAATGACTGCGTGCTGCTAGACATTATTGACCATCTGAGATTGAAATGCCTTCTCTGTCTTCTTCTACTAACTCACTGGATTCTGACATGGGTGGAGTTGCGGAAGGGGGAGAAAAGAATTAAGTTGAAATTTGAATTCATGAAGCAAAAGCTCCATAAAAATTCCATTCACACGATATCTACAGAGTAGACGGGTGTACATTTTAGGCTAGATTAGGCGCAGTATTGAAGGTCAGCACTTGAACAGTGAGCCACTCTCTTTGAAAAGGTTTGCACTTGTCTATTCCACATTTTCATCACACACTTTCATGCCAAATTTAGTAAATCATGTAAAAAAAATTTAACGGGGTCAGTTCAGGTAGAACAGCAGATGATGCCATTTTTCAAGGCCGGCAATGTCGTCATTCATTAAACCTGAAGCTTTATATGGTACACAAACTTTACACATCAGTGAGAATTCTAATGTGTCAGCAAGCTGCATTGTGATTCCTGAAATAAGAAACCGTACACGCACAGTAAATACATATGACATGAATAACGACAGCAGACTTACCCAGTCGTCTGAGGGATGTAGGACAGTTTCCATCAGCGGTTAATTCAGACCCCTTCCAGGAATCTCCCTATCTGTTTCACTTGTGGCATGCTAACTGAATCAATGTCGGCATGCAGACATACTTACAAGGCTGACTCCTCCCCCAGTCACCCCCTTTCTCCTCTCTGTCTGTACATCCTCTTCTTTGTGTCATTCTTTATTTCACCTCCTCTCGCTCTGCTCATTCTTGCCTTCCTCAGTCGATAATTGGAACCTTTTGTGTTCGTAAATCACCTCCAAAGTGTCTTCAGGCACTTGCCTTTTCTCCATCTTTATTATTATTCCACTCTGTCCTTTCTCTGTCATTCTTCCTCTTCCTCACCTGTTTTCTCCATAACCTCCTCTCTCTTTTCATCCCTCTGTGCCTGTCATCCTTCCTCTTCCTCCTCTCCTCTTTCCCACCTCCCCAAGTCCAGCCTTCCTCCCATAGCAGCAACTGTGTGGTCCTGAATGCGGGGACTTGGTCGTGACTGATCTTTTAGGGTAGAATGCAGCGGTGTGTGTTTGTTTTTTTTTCTTTATTTTTATTTCATAGGGATGTTTGGCCTAATACACTGTACGTTCTGAGTTTGGGAAAGCATGCTGTGTCTGTCAGTGATTGGTCGCTGGCCACATGAGCGTGGTGTGTGTGTGCGTGCCCCGTTTTAATCTGACTGGCTGACTGTCCTCTTACACCTGTAGTTTTTGTGTCTGTCCATCAGCTGTCCATCCAAGCATAAATAATGACACAATCATCTTGCCACCCCTTCCCCTTTCTTTAACTGTGTGTTTTGGGCAGGGGAACCGGGGTGGGGCACAGTTACGGGTATGAACTCTCTCTCCCTCCATGACCAACTTGCAGTGGGGAAGATAATGCACTTATATGCTGCACAAGGAAACGCTGCAAAACAGTAAAACACATCATGTGCAGTTCGAGCTGTTTTCTCTACATTCGTCATGGAGGGAGAGACCCTCACAGAGCCTGAGCTACATCCTTGTGAATGCTGTACTGCACCAGATTAGCCAGTTTTGCTGACTGTCTGCTTGTTAATCTTTCGCTCTCTTCTCAGCAGTTCTTCTCACAATATAACCCTTTAGATTCACTGCTAGTCCCTATTAGTGTGTGGAGGAAACACAGCAAACCTTTTAACAAGAATTTACTCCTGTTTCTGTTTCATCCCACCTCTCCCTCCATTCCATCTTCCTCCTCTGCTCCCCTCCCTCTTGCTTTCCTCCATCTCTCTCCTCTTCATCGGCTCATCGCAGGGCGGCTATGCAGCGTATCGTTATGCCCAGCCGGCTGCGGTAGCGACTCCTGCAGCGGCGGCGGCTGCAGCGGCGGCTTACAGTGACAGGTGAGTGAGCTCTCCAGCAGTGGTGGAGGAGGAAGCATGCAGATCTTTAACTAAAGTGAAAGCACTAATACCACACTGTAAAAATACTCTGTTATCAGTTTAAGTCCTGCACCAAAATCTTACTCATGTGGAAGTAGTAAGCATACTCAGGAAAATGTACTTAAAGTATTAAAAGTGACAGTACTTGATGCAGAAAAAGCAACAAAGCCTGATGTTTGTGAAGCTTGATCCAAAGTACCTTAAATTTGTACTGAAGTACAATACTTGATTTACTTAGTTACATTCCACCACTGCTGTCCAGCACATGTTGAAGTCTCCTCTGACGTGTCGTGAGATGTTCGCTGCTTGCTTGCAGCACTGTCCTCTGTCACAATGTCGTCAAGCCACTTCATTTTAAAAGTTAGAAACCAGCTGCTTTAGAACAAGCAGCACAGATAAAGGACGTGCACAGTGACATTGGAGCCCAAATGAAACAGAACATGACTAATCACACCATATGGTGAATGACAAGAACAAGATATCAAGTTGTGTGGCTCCATAGTATGGAGTTTCATTCTGACACAAATCATAGACCAGGAAGTGAATTTTGGAAAACAACCACTCCTTTTTCCTCCTGCAGTTACAGTATGTGAGTCACCTTGAGCTGAATTCCTTCTTTAACTTCTTACATGATGCCTCATATTTTATTTCTGATAGCTACGGACGAGTTTACACAGCAGACCCCTACCATGCTGCACTCGCCCCAGCTGCCTATGGTGTTGGAGCCATGGTAAGTCATTCAAAGCATAAGGAATATTCTATATAGATGCTGATTATTATGTATTAAGTGTGTTGAGTGTTTACACCACTAAGACTGGATTACAAACTGATAAAAAGGGTTGGTCTGGCACATTATGGCCGCTGTAACCAGGATGGTTTATGTGACAATGCACAATATCACCAGACTGATCAGTAAAAAAAAAAAATCATTTTCAAAAGATTTTATCCACTAAATGTTTGCATTTTGTTGTTTCACAGGCCACACTGTACAGGGGAGGCTACAGTAGATTTGCCCCTTACTAAAGACACTACATTTCCCAGGAGCTCCTCTCTTCCATTGAATTACTCTGTAAGAGCTCCCTCTGTTGTCGTGGAGGTGGACTGCACCCAGTTTTAAAGTGTGGAGTCGACCACATCAAAGATATTTCAGATCCCACCCCCAAGCAGTCCCACGTTTTCTTATATACGCTACTACAGAAATAGAGGAATGCTGTATTAAAGACTGACGGATGGCCTTTACGTTAAAAAAAGAAGAAAAATAAATTAAAGACTTAAAATGGCCACCTTCCCTATTGCACGGCTGTATTATAGTCTCCCTTCGTATTCCCTCGACACTCAGCAGCACAAGACTCGGGATGGAGCCCAGATGTTCTTCCAAAGGCTGTATGTGGATAACTGACATTTAATTAGCTGTCAACCATGTGTGAGAAAGGTCGGAGTGCTGTGTGACCTGCACGCACTCAACATTTAAGGAAACAGAGGAGGAAAACAAGGAATCAGAGTGTCCAAAACACGGTCGGAGCAGTGAGAACCCGGAAGGTGCTTTGAAAAAAGCACCTAAAAAGTTTTGAACCAGAATGACGAGTCACTAAAATGATAAAAAGAATGCCCGCTGATGGATTTTTATAATTCCTTCTTAGCGTGGGTGGATAGCGATGAGAGAGGATTTCCATTCTTGCTGTGTTCTGGTAGAGGGAGACTGAGCACGGCAGCTTGGAGAGACGATGTGATGGTTTATAACACTACAGAAATCACATCCGAAAGCTGAAGGAGGGAGGTTTATTAGAGCTGTTCCTTACCTCAAGATTTCTTAGTATGTGGAAATGGTGAACCTTTAAACTTAAAATTGTTATGATATGCAAAGAAATTAGTTTAGAGAAAAAAAAATTACCAAATTATTATTATTGTAATTATTCACATTATTATTCTTATTAAACCATTATTTTGTTTGGCTCAGCAGCCACTGCTGTCATGGGAACAGTGAACCTTGGGGTTAAAAATCAGAAAATGAGCATCTGTATGACAAATATTCGTGTTTTGACTATGTGACACAGCTATAGTCTCACATCATCCTTCTTATGCACAGGATTTCACACTAGACACTACAAAAAGTTTAACACTACACTTAAAATGTTTTCTTCCGGAATTGATTTTAGCTTTAGAAAAACTAAATCATCCACCCACAACCCTGGGGTTCAAGTACTTGTTAATCCTTTAATGTGGAGATTTATTATTTGGATTTTCCCCTCATGCTCCATCTTTTATAGAGCAAAGTCCAACATTGAATGAGTCTTCCTGAAACATACTGTACCTGTCAAAAGTATGGACACACCATCTCATCCAATGTTTTCTCTTTATATTTATTATTTACCTCAAACTATGAATGAACACATGCATTTATGTGGAAACAAAGATCATTTTATGTTCTTTAGAGTAGTAGTAGACAGCATTGCACACCATACATGTTTCTTTAATGCACAAAAAGCATAAAGCATATCTTAAAGAGATGTAATCATCTGGTCTTAGAAAATTGCCATGTTCCACCTGAAGTCTCTCGGCAGGTCGGTTGGCATTCCTTCAGCCAGCTCCATGAGGCAGTCACCTGGAATGGATTTCCAACAATCTAGAAGGAGTTCCCATAAATGCTGAGCATTTGTTGGCTGCTTTTCCATCATTCTGCAGTCCAGCTCGTCCCTAACCATCTCAGTTGGGTCCAGGTTGGGTAATTGTGGAGGCCAGGTCATTTGAAACAGCACTCCATCACTCTGCTTCTTGGTCAAAGAGCCTGAAGGTGATGCCAGTGTCAGAAACCTTAAATATGGACTCGTCAGACTGAGGTACAGACTTCCACTGGTTTAATGTCCATTCCTTTAGTTTGTTGGCCTTCCTCTGTAGTGTTTTTTTTTTGCAGCAGTTCAACCATGAAGGCGTAATTCACACAGCTGATGTTCAGATGTGTCTGCTAGTTTATGTGGACTCTAATGTGACGTGTCATTTATTGGTGGTTTCTGAGGTTGGCAACTGAGATGAACTTCTCTGCAGCAGAGGTAACTAAGTCTTCCTGTCATCGGGTGGTCCTCCTTAGAGCCCATTTCATCAGAGGTTTTTGTGACTGCACTTGAAGAAATTTTCTGGATTGACTGATCTTCATGTTTTTGAGTAATGAAGGACTGTCATTTCAATTTCAATAACAGAATAGATAGTTTGCCAGTGACTCCCAAAACAATGCATAGTTATGACTGTTGGAGAGTGCTAGCAACAGGCGCACTGGACAAACACGTGGTTAATGTTGGGAAACAGGTGCAGTCCGGTCAGGTTTGGGCAACAAAGCTAATGTACTTAGTTTTAGACACCAAACCTACTTGGCTATTTAGGAAAAGATCATGGTTTGGGTTAAAATAAGTTTGTTATTCACGTACGTTAACTTACGTTCATAATGTAAGTTGATATAAGTCAACCTTTGCTTTTGGTTTCTCATGGGATGTGAACAGAAGTCCCCTGGGTGAACGTCTGGAGTCTGATCCATCCATGTTGACCTCCTCCGTATGCAGACACCTCTCGCCTCTCTTTATACTTGGTCCCCTGAGATTAGCTGAAATTTCCCCTCGGGGATCAATAAAGGAATGCTGATTCTGATTCTGATTCTGAAATGCTGAGCTGTTGTCAAGTTTGAAAGTCAAGTGGTCTGTAGAAGTGTAAACAATGACAGGCGCGTGGAAGATGAAGTCTTGGCCTGGGTGTCCCCGAAACTTGCTACTCTATCGAATATAAAACACTTTGCTTTGTTTAATACTTTCCATTCGTGTTACGTCACACTTCTGATGTCTCCACCACTATTGTGCAATGCAGAAAATGAAAAATAAAGGAAAAGCATTGAATGAGAAGGTGTGTCCAAACCTTAGACTGGTACTATAGTTGGTCATTTTGTTTGCGTTGCTGGAAGCAGCAATTACTGAGCAAGAGATTCTGTCGGTGAGTTAATAGACAATATTTAAATGCAAAACACCTTACTATTGTGCATATTTCTTTAATGTTGTATTCTATATTTCAAAAACGTGGCTTTTTTTGGCTTTTGTTTTTGTTCCAAAGATTTGTAGAAAGCACATTTTTCTGCTGTATGTATAAATATATTATCTTTGTTAATGTTATGATCATAATCCTTGATAATCCTATTGCTGTCTTTATTTAGTTCTTTTTTTTTCCATCTTCGTCATTTTCATATCCATACGTGTTGTTCCTTCTTCATTAAGGTGCAAGTTAAATTTCTCGTTTTTTTTTTTTTTCCCTTTCTTCCTTTCTCTGGACTAAAGATCTTGAGCCAAGAGTGTACCTGGATGGTGACATACTAAAGGTGTGCATGTAACACTACCCAACTTTTGTCCTCTGAGTTAAATATTTAGTCAATTCAGGCTGCCGCTTTATTTGTCTTTGTTTTGTTTGGGGTTGATCATAGGATCCGCTAGCATGACATCGGATTATATTTCAAAACGTACAAAAATGGCTGAATTTTTTCCCACTTTTTTTATGTCCATATTTTAGGGATGTCTCATTACTGAGACATTCAGAATGAATGAACATACTGTAGGTCTGTTTAACATTGGTTAAAACCAACTTCCTCTCTGTTTTTTTTTCTCCATTACATTTCAGTGATTAAATCTGTCAGCTTGGCCGCTGCAGTCACAGCAGGCTTGTTTGAAGATTTCCAGTAAAATGTCTCAAAGTGTTACCTCATACAGAGGCAGATTAATATCCCAACATGGTTTCAAACAAAATGTCATTGTGGGATATGATCTAAGTTGTTTGTTAAATGGGGCACTTGTGTTTTTCTTTCCCCTAATTACTAATTTCAAAGCTATTGTTGTGTTTTTTTAAATGATCACACTTGGAAAAACATGCAGGTCAATAAGATGTTTTTTTCTATTAAATGTGCTGCTGTTGGATTTTCTCATTTAACATTTCTTTTTAAATATCTCAAAGTTACTATAGAATGTGCTCTGGATGAAATGGGGGTAAAAAAGAAACCTAGCCAAAGATGCTAACTAATAGTCGTTTTGGTTCCCAACTTGTGCTACACGAAATACAAATAAAAGATGGACTTAAAGAAGCCACTGAGGGCATGGACAAACCAGCATGAGAGATACTTGTCAAGTTTTAAAAAAAATACTTTTGCATGAATCTTGTGTCTTTCATATTTGACTCCTGAGCAGCCGAGCCCAGTTGCTTTCTTCTTCACCACTAAACTCTATGTAGAACGACGGGCAGCTAGCAGAGCGATGCTAGCTAACACAACAAAGAGCACAGTGCTGTTTGGCAAAAAGGCCTGCTGATAAACACCTTGGCTGCCGCACAAAAGAACACGTGGCAGCTTCAGTTTCCTGTCATGGTTTTCTTGCCACTGTATTATAGTGAACTATGTGGCCGTTCTTCAAAGTCGCTATGGTTTCTCAACAACCGGTCCTCTCCCTCTGTCATGTCTATACACCCCTTGACTGCCATTATGTTTTTTTGTTATTGAATGTCCATATAAAATGTTTTATATAAAAATGTTTTGTTGTGATCAAGCTTTCAAGTTGTTTTCTTTTAAATTCTATTGATGGAGTGAAATGAAGTCGTCTATCATACACAGAGACAGAGCCACCTGAGGACCTTTAAGGCTGCAGCTGTTAAACCTGCGGCTGCTGAGGGCAGTGAATACGAGTGGTACACACGTCATGATCGTTTAAGTTGTTATGGAAACTTGCAAGCAGCAGTTTGGAGTTGTGTTTCTGGTCACCTGCTAGTCCAGTACTTACTGTACATTTTAATTACATTTTTGTCTCCATCAATTCCTGAGAAATATCTGCCATTTTAGAAATAAAAATGCTCCACAATATCTTCACCAGCTAGTTGCTAACTTTGTCTGTCCATTGTTTGGTGACAGGTTGCATTAGCATTCAGTGGGTTTATCAGAGTTTCTTAAAAACGCTGTCTCTGCTGGTTGGAAATCACACTGCTGACAGTGAACCTAGTCATTAAAGTTGCAGGCTGGAGAATCAAAACAATGAGCTGAAAGATGCTTTAGTGGTCTGGAAAGCACCACAAGCAACACCTTTCACATTCCATGTAGTCATAAGAGTCTTCTGTCACGCTAGCATGACACACTTGCACAGCATGCTCAATGGCAATGCTAACATCTTCATGTTTATCACCTGTAGTGTTGACTGTTCACCATCTGTACACGTTAGCACGCTGACATTTACTCCCATGCATATTAATATTGATTACAGCAGCTTTAATAATGCAGAAATGTTTTTTCCTCTGTTGTCTTCAGGATCAATTATAAAGTTATGCTGTTGGCATATCATGGGATAGTTGAAGTGTTTTGAAGTGGGGTTGAATGAGGTTAGTCAGTGTATTAAAAGCAATAGATGGAGTACTAGCACCGAAGCTAGGCTAATGCACTGCTGTGGGTCAGCAGCAAAACATATTCTATCCACCTAAAAATAAAGAAAGAAGGCTCACCTAAAAAATTAATATCAGACAGCCCTTTACTTTGGCAGTACAGTTTTTCAATTGTAAGCAATGCTCCACGCAAAGGTCCAGTCCACCAGTAAATCAGCCAGCTACGCTAACACTAAATACCTACAAAGAAATGAAATGAGTTACCAAATAACCAGGAAAGAAATGCACTTCCAAAGAAGTTTGTCGTTGATTTTCAACCCTGTCATGTGGAAATTAATTTACATGCAACTAATTTGCATTCATAGTTACATTGTGGTGACAAATGTAATCACTGCCTGTATTATGTTAAGAGTCAACATTTCTTTGAGTGAATGAAACACCAGATGTCATGTACTGTCCTGGATCAGAATCCAAGGTTGGCATCCAGACAGTGGTTTGGTTCAGAAAACAAAAGCACTGTGATTAAGATTAGGGAAAGGTTGTGGTTTCAGTTAAATGTTAATAAAAGTCTTATGTCTCAAGTCACCGCTGACTTTTTCTGCATTAAAATAGATCACAATCTTTAATTAACTTTAACTGATGCTGTCAGCGCCTGAACATGAAAAGGCTGAGTAATGCTGCAGTCACTATACAGGTGGAGGGCAGTGCATCACAAGAGTGTCTACTTGGTTGGAAAACAATTGAAACGCGTTGTCAGTAAGCATACGTTCAGTGTCAACGTTTCTGCAACTTGTACATTATTCATGTACATTTATCAATATTTCCTCATTATGTTAACACAAAACAGAATTGGTCAGAATTACATTTCCCTCAAAACGATCATCATCATTTCTAGGAGACAGTGATGTTACTTCAGATAAGCCTCTTTTTTATGTGTAACAAAGACCATTTTGTTGCACTACAGTGCTTTGTTTCTATGCTGATACGACTCTCTGTGGGCCATGCCTACAACTGTATACCTCATACAACCCCACTTAAAAAAAAAACAAGACAACAAAACATTTCTTTGGGGAAAATATTTATTGACACTTCTACTCAACTGTGACACCCACATTGATCATGTGCACAAATTCACACTCATTTCATAAAAATAAAAATATAGATATATATATATATATATATATCTCATAAACATCTGTACATTAAGAAAGAATAGCTCCAAAGACGGGAAGGGATGTGGGGTGGAAAAGGCAGGAGAGAGGGTCGAAGGTTTTGTGGTCATGTACAGTAAAAACAGTGACCAAACCTGCTTATAAGAGAGGCCATTGTTTCTCAGAACTGCACAAGCCAAGTGCAAAGGATATGAAGTCCAGAGTTATTACTTCAAGTAGGGACACCTCAGTGGAGCATAAATAAATAAATATTTATAATATATTACTCTGTAAAATTATATTTGCCAATTTTCACAGTTTGGATTACCGTGAAGTACCATTTTTCGTGCAATGTTTCCCAAAACCCATGTGGGCCTAAGACAACAACAACAGACATGAGGTCAGGTGTTTAGGTAGGCGAAGGAGAACAGGGCGAGAGAGGAGGAGTGGCGAGGGAAAATCATTGCAGGGAGGTAAAATAGTTGTGACGCAGACATGGTGGAGAGGGGGTTTCTAGACAATTCCATATTTCGCCAGGTCGCTGAGCTCCATATCCCCAAAGGCTTCCCATGGGCAAACCACTGTGATGTCTGTGCCAAGGCCCTCCATGCCGGGGATGTCGTCTCCAAATCTGAAAAAGAAACAAAAACGAGTCTTAATTTCCCACTAATGGCACTTCTTTTATTTGATATGTGGTGGAAGACATACTCTGATCCCTTTACCAATGTAGAAGTGCCAATACTAAATCATTTTAGGAGATCATTATATTCTTCTTTAATGCCAAATCCCAGCCGTTTACTTTAGCTGTCAAATAAATGCAGTGGAGTGAAAAGCACAGCACTCCCACCTTGTACTTGAGTGCAGTATTTGATTAAATGTACTTTGTTACTTTCCACCACTGGTGGCTTTAAAACCCCTCTTACCCCTTCTGGCCTGGTTTAGGGGCCTTGCTCTTGAAGGTGCGAGCGGCCCTCTGCTTGAACTTGGGGGGTGCCTTCTTGTCGGCGGGAGTTGCAACAGCTGCGTCTGCCATCTTTTATGCACTGAGAGGAAAAAAATGAACAGTCAGTTAGCCTTGATGTGTAGGACCCTCCCTCCTCCTCCTCCTCCTCCTCCTCCTCCCCTAAGCCCCACTGCCCTGTGCATGCATGATATAACACCCCCATGTTAGGTCAAATTATAGGCTAAAGCTGTCATACAGCTCCTTAAGACCCTGTTACACAAACAGCTTTGTCTATTTTTACACGCTGGCTTTAAAGATTACTCTTGGCCAAGTTACAGCCTGTACACCGTGAGACCAGAATATCGCTAAGTTCACCTGATTCCACAGTTAGTCTGAAGTCAACACACATATTGTATGTTGTAAATAATAAACTTTGAGTGTAAGGAGATTTTCCTCTAAGTAATTAACTTTCAGTGTGCTTTAATCTGACCTTCCTCTGACATCATATACGTCTTGTTTTACAGGAAAGCTCAGCAGTGCTCTGGAGTTGAGCAGAAATATGCTCTGACTTGCCTGACGGCATCTTTGACCTCACAAACAAGTCATGTAATTTTGCGGAAGCTGTCATGAAGTCTCTGTTAACCACTGAGTTCTTACATTTTACAGCCCAGTTTTTATATTTTCCAATTGAATTACAGTTCACCCCTGCTTTTGATTAGCCAGTGTGCAGATATACGGTTTGATTTCTGTGTGTAATATTCTTCTAGTGAGGGTCAACACAGCTAACAGCATCTGTGTTATATCCAGCAGACAGTGAACAAAGCATCTGTGACATCTGATACCTGTTTTATTGTCCTATTGCTTTATTTTTTAAAACTTCCTCCCATATATTAGTTTTGTCTGCTTTAACTAGTTTTTGTATATTATTATCACTTATTTTATTACTCACATTCTGTTACTGTCATTGCATGTTACTTACTCCAGTCAAATTATTTGTTCTGTAAGCTCATGTCTTTCTACTACGCTGTGAGCAGGAAGTGAACTGCTGAAAGAGACAATTTAGGAAAATATCCTGAATCTTTCACATAATTAGTTATTAGAAAATAAACAACACATGACAGCATTTAAAGGTCAGCCCTCCACTTTAAACTATCCATTAATTAAGGCAAACTGTGTTTCATAAAATTCGACTTTTCAAGCACTGACATATTTTTTTTTTCCTTTTTTAGTAAATGGCAAAATGTGTCTGAAACCTGCAAATCAGTACGACTGACTTCCTGGGAGTTAATACCCACATAGTCAAAGGCCATAAGGTAAAAAGCGTACAATTAATTATGTAATTTTACTTAAATAAAACTTCGAAACAATATTTCCCTGGTCTTCACAAAGAAAAATGGCAGGTCAACACATTCAACATCATGCATGAAAACTGGGATGCAAAGTTCACAAAGCACAAAATAAAAAAGTAACGTGGAGGGTTTTCATGTTCCTTTAAGAAGATACACTGAGACTTTTTCCAAAATTGATCAGCAATAAACTGCACATCCAAAAACAGATGCTGTTGTCTGCAAAAGCATTTATGTCTCTTCAGCTGAAAAATCACATCTGTCACAGTGTCACTGAGCTTTGCCAGCACGCCTCTGCGTTCTCCTCTTCGCTCTAACCTTAATCCTGACAGCACGACCGAAAGTTGGCCTTTCAGCCAGTTCACTTGCAGCTGACTGAAGGTGAGAGTTTGGTCTTACCTGGTTTTGCAGTTATGCCGTTGGCTTCTGTCTGATGTCTCTCTGGTCAGTTTGTGTCTCTGTGGTCCTGCTGCCTTCTTCTTATATAGCTCCCACCCTCCAAATCCCCCTGACATGCTCACCCATAATGTTCTGTCCTGTGGACACCCCACCCTCTAATTGGCCTTTCTGCTCTATTAGATTAGATTAAGGAGGGGGCTCAAAAGTCCAGCTTAGCTTTTCGTGCCATGTGAAGACTTTTGCAGCCTTATGTAATGAAGCATCGCTGAGAAACACTCAATTGGATTCTCTTCTGAGTGGGTACATTTTAAAAATAATTCAATAGTAAGGTTTTATTTTCTGCAACAGCAATAAATCCAGTTTGCAGTTGAGCTTTAAAAAATAAACAGTGGGTTGTTATTAGAGTTTATTCTTGATTTACTGAAAAATCATAACTCAAGGCTCACTTACCAGATTTTCCAGAGCATTCCCACATCTTAATCAACTGATAAAAATAATTTGAAATCACTGGAACGAGCTTGAAAGTGGATTTGAAGTTTAACTTTTCTTAGTTAAATCATATAAATGGGGAAGATTTGGGTGCTATAACAAACTTACAGAGTTCATCTTTAATATTTTCCTACTGTCACACACTTCTTTTCGTGTCTCACATTAATAACTGATCAGGTGTCTTTGTCCCAGTATTGCCCCGTGAAACCTGGCTCCATGCCACGAGGCCAGAGATTAAAAGCTGAATAGTTAAGTGTTCTGTATTTGGCACCAAGTGATTGATCACCTGCGTGGAGCTCAGGGCGTCGCTGCTTTTGCGTCACATGCTCCAGATCCTCATGCAGTCTACGTCAGGACACATGTTTGTTTACAAATAAGTTGAAAGCACATCCTGAGTTACTCCAAACCTCCCTTATTGTTGAACACAGAAGCATAAAAGTTTCAGTATTGATGTGTGCAGGGCTGCCATCATGACTAGAACTGCTGTGAGTATTCTCAAAGAATCAGAACCAGGTTGACTGTCAAGTAGGTTTTCACACACAAGGAATCGGCCTTGGTGTAGAAATATTTTGGGGTGCCCCTATAGCTCAGTTGTGTGTCGTCCCCTCTCTCTGCCCTCTTTCCGGTCATGTCTTCAGCTGTCTCTGTCACCATAAAAAAGGCATAAAACCCCCAAAAAATCTTTTAAAAAAGAAAATAGATATATATGATATAAAATACGTCAAATATATGTCTAGAATTGAAAAGGATTGGCAGTTAAATAAGCTGCATACTGTATGATAACAGCAACAACAACAACAACAATAATAATAATAAACTCTATTTGTACAGCACCTTTTAGATGGGATTTGCAGCTCAAAGTGACAGAAGACAGAATGGACATAAAAACAGGGACAGAAAATAAAAGTAAAATTAGATGGAGAATAAAACCAACTTGAGAATGATAGTAAAAGTAAATAATAATAAAAATAAAGACAATGCACAACATGAGATGGATCATAAAAGCACAGAAAAAAGTGATAAAATATAGGTAGAAATAGAGAACACAGAATGCAAAAAATCAAGTCATATACATCAATTATAAAGAAGTGCAACAGTGCATAAACTCGAGCTCAAAGGTTTCATAGCTAGTTAAAAGCAAAGAGATAAGTTTTCAGCTTTCTTTAAAAATATTTAATGAGCTGGCTTCACTGATAGATAGATAGATAGATAGATAGATAGATAGATAGATAGATAGATAGATAGATAGATAGATAGATAGATAGATAGATAGATAGATAGATAGATAGATAGATAGATAGATAGATAGATAGATAGATAGATGGGGGTGCAGTATGTGTGGATAAAGCACTGATGCATGTGGTGGGCAGACAGACAGACAGACAGACAGACAGACAGACAGACAGACAGACAGACAGACAGACAGACAGACAGACAGACAGACAGACAGTGAATATCTTTCAGCAGATTTTTTTTGTCTTCAACTTGATCGCTATGCTAATTACTGTCACTCACCGCTGCCAGTGAATGACACCTTTGTGATTCACTTCACATTCTCAGGTTGACATGCACACACACTCGCACACGCACACACACACACACACACACACACACACACACACACACACACACACACACACACACACACACACACACACACACACACACACACACACACACACACACACACACACACACATGCATCTAACTTGAAACACTTCTTGTATTTATATCTGGTTATCTTTCATCATGTCTATTTGTGGTTGAGCTGGTGCAGAAGAGGACAGAGCAGAGTTGGCACATGAAAGAGTGACAGAATGAACATCTGAGGGGATTAGCAGCTCGGAGGACTTTAAAAGGGGGACAGTCGGACAGAAAGGAATCACACAGGCGAGGCTCAGACAAGCATCAGAAAAGCACTTTGAGACTGCAACAAAAGGTAAGATGAAACTGTAATTTTCTCAGCTCTGCTACAGGGAGCTCAGGCTGTCACTGCTTTGACAACGTGTAACTTAGAGAAGAGAAAAACACTCCGAGTGATGGCTCTCTGGTGTTTTTCTTGAGTGTGGTGGCTGAGATTGATCTGAAATGAGATCTGAGATTTGTACGACTTCAGACAGAGGAGGCCTTCTTGTTGGTACTCCTCATGGCCTGGCCTCTACATCTTTATGAATATTCTACTTCTTGGTGGGTTTGGATGAACAAAGAAGACTTTTGAATGCTGCTTGTACATTTTTAGACTTTGGTCATATGTTTAGATGTGGACAAGCTTGCTGAGGAGGATGGAAAATACATGTTTATGTAAGGACACTTGCATAAAGGGGAAATTATTGGTTGATGGATGCAGAGGAATCTGGCACATTTATTTGGATAGCACCTTTCAACAGGAAGGCAACGTGAAAAGACATGAAGAAGACTTTAAAAAGTAAAAGAACTGAATAAAAGTTACAGCACAGCTACAGCACAGGGCAAGATATGAATAAATATTCCAAATTGTTTATTTCATACAAAGCAGTAGCATATAGAAGAAATTGAAGTCTATGGCTTAAAAGAAATGAGAGTTGCAGAGATCTCATGTATTTTGTCCTTTCTTCCTCTTTTATTCCAGCAACTAATCAAAATGTCAGACGTAGCTGTTGCAGCTCCAGCTGACAAGAAGGCACCTCCCAAATTCAAGCAGAGGGCCATGCGCACCTTCAAGAGCAAGGCACCCAAACCAGGCCAGAAGGGGTGAGATGGATTTAACACAACACACACAAACACACATACAGAATGTATACAAGTCTTTTCTCCATTTCGGCATTTCATGTGTAAAAAAACAAAACAAAAAAAAGTCCTCACATCCTTTTTGTCTTGTTCATCCAGATTTGGAGACGACATCCCCGGCATGGAGGGCCTTGGCACAGACATCACAGTGATATGCCCATGGGAAGCCTTTGGGGATATGGAGCTCAGTGACCTGGCGAAATATGGAATTGTTTAGCCCCCTCCTCCCCTGCCTTTACCCTGTATTGTTGCTATTCTCCCTCATGTGTGCTCTAGAAAGAAGGCAGCTTTTGAGGACTTAGAGGTTTGACCCAGAAAAGAAAAAGAAAAAAGAATTTCCAGCACTCTCTTTTGTCTCATGCACTTTATATTATTTGCCCCCGCCTTTGCGGCAAATTCTCCATCGTCCTTGTAACGAGTGACATCAGCTGCTCTGGGCCAGAGCTTGTACTTTCCACAGAGGAAAAAAAAATACAGTATTTACTGTGAAAGAACGTTTGATAATCTTTGATTGTGAAATCCTGTTTTTCACTGTTTTGCTCTCCTCTTCCTCCACGTCTTCCTCTCAACGCTGCTGATCTGACATGCACAGATGTCTATTTTGTGTACTTGTGTACTGTAATATTTTTATGAGAAAATCTAAAATTTATTTCACTCTGCAGTGTGAAAGATGCACCCTGTGCACTCTGTCAGAAGAGAGAAAATATTCCATAAAGACAATAAATATATATTTTCCATAGAACAACTGTCTGTGTCCTTCCTATTATTAACACCAATTGCTCCATTGATGTCACAATAATGTGAACAATCAATGCCACAGATGCTCAGGCAGTGAAAACGACTGCATACATGGGGTTTGATCTCTGCTATTCACTGCTCTTATGTTCTGGCTTCATCCAGAGCACGTGATATATAATATGTGCACGATGTTTCCTTTACAGCCGCTGCTGTCGCCATCATTGTTTTAGTTGCAACACGTGTAATATATAGATATATATATATATATAACACACAAAAAAATCTGGCTTCAGGGACAGAGGGTGAGCAGAAGATAATTAAAGCTACTGTTGCCATGGCAACCACAGCATAAAGCATTGAGGAGATGAACAGTCAACACTGCAACAAAGGTCAGATTAGGTAAAGTGCCAATAAACATCAAATTATCATATAAATCTGGCATTTTAAAGATGTCTTTAAAGACACAATTTACAGCGGGGGAGCCAGATTCTAATAAAGATTTGCAATGTTTTAAAAGGTACTGCCACAAAAATCACACAAGAGGAAGAGGAGTTGCAGATCAAGAGGGAATATTCACTGCCCTGTTTTTTTTTAATTAATCTCAGAAATGTGAGAGAAGTTGTCGTGAAGAAAAAGATGCTCTGTTTTTTCTGAATTTGGGAGAAAGTTTACCTCAAAATCCTGCAAGAAGCTCTCACCTGAATGAAGTATGGTTGCTGCTGTTAATCAGCCTGATCCTCCAGCAGCACTGCAGCAAACTAATAACAGTAGCATCTATATTACTTAAAGACATGACCAATAAAACTGGATTAAACTAAACAGGTGGGACATATTTGCTTCTATGAAACTGAGCTCTAAGGTAAATGAAAGCTTCTCTTGGGATTTTGAGATATCTTCAGATAATGATCCCGTTAATCCAGAAAAACAGGGCAAAGATTTAACTCTACTCAACGCACTGCGCTCCCTCAGGACATCAGTCAAGCTGGTTGTATTATTGAACGGGTTTATTCATTTTAAGAATGGCATATATCTGCTTTTCCACAGCTGTAAATGTAGTGGAGTGAAAGGTGTTATAGTTTCTTCTGAATAGTGTGGAAGTAGAAATCTAAAGTTGCACGTTGCTGTTCTTGCTTAACTGTACTAACACCACTGACATCATATTCTATAGCAACTGATAATATGTCGGTGTGTGTGAGCTGGCCATGTATTACTCATGTTGTGGGGACATAAATCTGTTTGCACAGACACATTGTGGGGTCTCACCTTCCTAGTTCTTCCAAGTCTCCATCACCTAAAAACATTACATTTTAGCCTGAAGACTTGGGTTCATGTTAGGTGAAGGCAAGTAATAGTTATGGTTCTGGTAAGTCTCCAGTAAATGAATGCAAGTCAATGTTATATCATCTGAAGTAAAGGTAACATGAGTGTCTCTCTCTCTCTCTCTCTCTCTCTCTCTCTCTCTCTCTCTCTCTCTCTCTCTGTGTGTGTGTGTGTGTGTGTGTGGCCTCCAGATATCAATGTGCATTTGTGTCACTGCACCAATTAACTGTTGGAGCCTCTAAACAGTGAGCAGACAGAAGGACAGTGCCTGGTGCAATGTGGCACAAATATAACAAACATCAGTTGAAAACCTTTGACTTGTTCATTAGCGGGGACCTGAGGGGGAGACAGGGGAGAGGCAGCGGGTGAGTACAGAGGAGGGAAAGAGAGGGAGGAGGACTGCAGGGGAGCACGGCCCCATGCACTCAACTCTGTGATGTGTGCACTGACGTATCAAACTCTCAAAACAATTATATGTGCAACATATGAACCACAGCAGTAAGTGATGTCCTCCAGGTTGGGAATCACAGCTACACACAGAGCAGCGGACAAAATAATCATACATGCGAGGTCTGGCATACAGAAAATTCTGAAGACTTACTGATAAATTTAACAGGCACGGGCAAAATAAAAACCAAAAAACACACCTTTACATATAAAAGACATCTGTAAGCCGCTTAAAGAGTGTAAGAAAGTGTAAGATAATTAAGTGTCTCTTGTGTTAATTATGTTACAGTTTGTCAGCGGGCCTGCAGGTCACCTTAAAATGAGATTATCAGTCGGAGGCCGACCAGAGCAGTCAGGCTTTTTAAAGTGTTGCCTGGGTGTAACATGGTAGCTGTGATCAGAGCTGCAACAGCTGCATCTACTGGTTACTGAGGGAAAGAAGAGCCAGTTCACTCTGTTGCCTCATGAGCAGCCAGAGGGGCTTCCTGCAGAGAGCAGAAATCCTCTGAGTCATGATTGATTTGTTTTAAAAGATGATGGTAACTGTGTTTTCAGGAACCGGGAGCAAAACTATTCTCTGCTGTCTATTTTTACGCTCGACTCTGCAAAGTTATAGTTACTGCAGCATTATTTTCTTTGACATGTGCTGCACAAATGTGCATTATTCTGACTGCTGTAATGCGTCAGTGAAGTCACATATTTATGATTCAAATTAGTCAGATTTGAGTCACCACCCTGCCACTCAGACTGCTGCCTGCTACAGCTCCGTGTTGTTTCTCATGTTGTGATTTTGAAAATAATTTAAGATGACTCTCTTTGAATTCTTGAAATAGTTCCTGAAATCATCTAGCTACAAGCGGTTTGAAGATTTTTCCTAAAGGTGTAAATATATTAGAATTGACAGACAAAAACCCTTTTATACTCTTCTTGTAATGGCTTGTTCTTATATTTGGCATCAGGTGTCCTCTTCAGACTCATCTCTATCCAAAAGCTTACAACCAGAACAGCCAGAAATCGAAGCTGTAAGAAAAATCAAGCTGCTTTCAGGACAACACGGGGCCACTTCTCTGTCTTATTCCTGTCAAATCACCTGTCCAGAAAGCCTGAAGCTCTCTGAGAGGCTATACAGCAAAACAAGCTGACATAGAAAGGGAGACATGACTCCTGGCTCAAAAAGAGCTAACTAGCACTTATATAATAATCTTCATTTTGAGTGTAAACATACGTTTCTTAGAAGTGTTTTGCATGTATCATGAGTGCATCAGCACAGCAGTGTAGCATCATGTTACTGCTGACTATAAAGGAAAATTTTTCTTATCAGATTGCGACCTACACATCCAAATTGCTACAGCATGTGGTTGAAAACACAATTCCTCGGAGGGAAGAGTTGATCTGAAAGCTCATGTGTTTGTGATTGCAACACGTCCACTCTGTGTCTCTGGTTTTCAGCTTTTCTCTAATCAATTATTAATGGTCTAACATCAGGCAGTGGGTCTGCAGCACAGACAATAAATAAACAAATAAAAAACTGTGAAGGCTGAGAGGACGCAGAGAGCTCAGAGCAGAACCTTGAATACCCAGTGATGGCTGACAGGTACTGACCAGTGGTTTCCTGTTTGCTGCCTTGTGCTTTGCTCTGACTCCTCACTCTGATGCTTGACGAAGTGGCAGCTTACAGGCTGTAATAGGATTGGGACTTATCCATGTGGGTCAGTGCAGACAAACACAGTACATGAGCGATGTGTCTGAGTTTTATTAGATAATCCTGTTGACCCTAAACAAAACTTGGTAATGACTCCTGTATACAGACAATACATGCGCAAACTCAGGCTGTTTCTATAGCACCAACTGCTATTTGTCCACATGTTTGTGTCTGGAAATTACTGAACATCACTGCCTAATTTTTCACTTAATGCAACCCATACAAAGGACTGAAACATTCAATTGATGCATGCAGTTGCTCCTTGTATCTGCAGGAACTACTGCAAACAAGCCATTTGTTTCTCTCATCCTGACATGTTCAAGTGTTGTCTTGAAGTACTTTTTCAGTTAAAAGAGAAAACAATCATTTCAAGTTAACTTTATTTACAACAGTTTTACAAAGTGTTCCTTAGTCCATGTTATGATGAGACAGTTATTTATTTCTCGATAAAACATCCAATTTCTTTCACACAAGTTATTTGACTTTGCATCAAAGTTACGGACAAACTGGGTAATCATTAGTTTCTTTGCTTATTTTTCAATAAACGCTTCTAACTTTCCACATTCATTGGAGGCAATTTCATTTTAGTGATCGACAAATTACCAGGTAATTATTATCTGGTTCCAGCCTGTAGTTTACTGTGTCACCCCGTGTTAATGATCCCTGTTCTACCCACACACAGTGATTCTACACTGTTATATGGATAATTAAAAGTGCCAGAGGGCTTCCCCATCCTCTGAGGACCCCTGACATAACCATCAGACAGTCTGTAAACTGTTTCCAACCCACCCATGAAATCCATACTGCAAACACTCCCCCACAGCTGACACAGTCACATCATGTTAATCCTCAGCCAGCAGCAGTTCAAACACTCAAAAATAAACTCTGAGACAGTTTTGATATTAATTTTAGATGATGGAAATATTTTCCTTTTTTTTTCTTTGGTGGTTGTTTTATATCTTCAGTGTTTTGTTGCAGTCACAGTGTATTTGTGTGACTAGCCTCTCAAATTCTTCACAAGGCGTCTGGACAAATTGCTTCAGTCATCTTCTTCTTTTATGCTTTTAAACATGTTTTTTGCTTCTGATTGTTTCTAACTCTGTGACGAATGTTGAAGTTCGCATGCGCACGTTGCATTAGTGAGACACTGGCAGGGTGAGGAGAAGCTCAACGGCAGGGTCTGAGGATTAAGACCACATGATGTGAGACCTTCACACGCCGAGGTCACATCAAAGCCTAACAGGGTTAAAGATTGTGTAACTGATGTTTGAGAAATAGTGACAGCTTTAACCTCGCCACAATCTAAATACCAGTAATCCATCAGCCTCAGGTTTACCTGCATTACATCACTGATCGCCCCACTAACTAACTGTCTGCATGTAGTCTAAGAAGAAACCTCAGCTCTCACTGCTCTGCTGGCAGGATTTCGATCTAACCAGCAACCTCAAACAAAGATTTTTATAATTGGGTAGTAATAATTTGTCATTTTTTTCTCATTCATCTCTCTTGTACTTTTCCGCCAGTTTTTGTTTTTTTACACAACAAAATAACACAATAATTGCTAATTAGACTTGTTTTTCTTTTTTGTGTGTGTGTGTGTTTTGTGTATTTGATTTCCCATTTCATTATGAAAACAGGGAAGCAAACGTTTTCCTTTTTCAATGCAAAACATCTATAAAAACTTTTTTTTGTTGAATGAAATAATTAATTAATAATTGTCCTTCTTCTTATGTTCACTCCATGTCTTTTTTCATGTGAAGTACTCGGTGCTTGTGATGTTTGTGCTGAAAAGCACTTTGGGCTGCAATTCTTCTATTAAATGTGCTATACTATACTATAATAAAGTTTTTATTTGATTTAACATTTATCTTCAGTTTTTTATGTAATACTTTGATGAAATTCAGACAACCTGTAGCATGGTACGATGTGCAGGACAGTTTGTGCAAACAACAGAGTTGTCTAAGTCATCCTGAGAAAGATCCAGTGTCCCCACAGTCCGTTAAGAGAAAACACATCGCTAAGCCTGTGTGACAGCTCTCATGTTTTAATGTCTGTGTATTGTAATCATCACTTTTACTTTGTTTATTTGCAGCACCAACTATATGAGCAACTGGGCCTGTAATTTTAACTGAAACTGCATTTTCTCTGAGCCTGTCGAACACTTAACACTCCACAAGGAGTCTGAAATTTCCTTTTTTAAAATGTATTTCTGTCCTTTCTACTTTTTGTCTCTCCTTCCTTTTCCCTTTTCTCTCATTTTCTTGCATGTATTTGTGTCAGGAATGTGACTTCACTGGGAAGCATATGTGTTAAAATGCTGTTTGTTGCATTTGACAATGTACTGTAGCTAGAAAGAGACTCAGTCTCAAAGCAGCAAATAAAATCCTAAAGGAGACAGATGCTATTTTGATTGGTTGGACTGGAATGAGAATTAAATAGAGAAAAGACACAGAAAACTAGAGGGAAATTAAGTTAAATATTTGATTTTCAGTGCTGTACAACATTTAATCTTGATTGTGACATTATTAAAGTTCCAGTATATCTTTGCATGACCTCATTGGGTGAGTTGTACATTACAGTCAATAAGCTGTTGTAAATCTTTTGTACATATGTTTTTTTTGTTTGTTTTTTTAAATATTTAAAGGTAAAATTTGTGTCATTTAGCTAGTATTCTGTCAGTACTTAATTAGCGAGTACATAATGAGTAATGAAAAGGTATGAACAGTAGCCCATGCTTTAAACTCAGTCTACTATAAACTGTATATTACAGTGAAAAGGAGGTGAACAAAGGGCCACTTCAATTTACATCCCATGGACTGTCAGTAATTAAAAAAATATTATTTCCAAGTCCCTCTTAAAAACAATGTTGTTACCCCCTCATTCCATGAATGTTTGTCTTTTTATATTTAACGTACATATAGGTATGCAATAAGTACACCAAGTATTTAGTGATTCTAAATAATCACACAGTAATTTGCAGGCTGTAATCTAAAGCCTGACCTGTCACTGTGCTGTGAAGCTGGAGACACAGACTAAGTGTTTGTAAGAAGCTTTATTTTCTCTGCTCCTCACCTGGGAAGAGTTGCACTGTCACGCTCGCAGGTGTCTCTGCTGTGACGTCTGTTTGTGCTTTTCACCGAACTCATGCGTCTATGATGGCGGACGCGGTGCGCAGTATTAGTGTTGGCCTGATGCTCTTAAGCGCCATGTGAACATACATCGCACATGGCTGCCGTGTAAATAAGGTCAAAGTCTTCACAGCTTGGAACCACGTGTCTTTACATCTCAGTAAATTCTTCTGCATCACTGTTTGATCCACCGCTGTGGTCGAGACATTCCCATCAGCCTCAGCTGTTCCTGATGTTTAGAGCTACTGATCAAAGTTTGATACAAAAGTATTTGGATTTTATTGATGCAAAAGGCAAAGTTTACAGGTTCAGACCAAAAGCGCTGTTAACATTTTGTCCTTAAAAGTTCATTCATTATACTTTTGTGCATCCGGCTGTTTTTTTTTTCTGCTCCGTGGTCAACCAACTGTAACGTGCCTGCATTTTTTAGCAGATGCCTTTTCGGCGGGTAAACTGTTCAGAATCGCTGCACTAAACATCAGACTTTGTATAAATCACTCCTCTTGAGTTTAGTTGTATTTGCCATGGTGCTGTTATAAATAAATGTGCATTTCAGAGGCTTTTAGTTTTTGTTTAAACATCAACACAAACATTTCTGTGGTGGTTGCGGCCGCTGCTGTAAGTTTGTGGGCTTTTTCTGTCTCCCTAACAAGTTATCTGAGAAAATGTTTTATGCATTTGTTTTTTCTTGGCACACAGTTTTAGGTTTCCTAGAAGTTTAGAGGTTCCTCTGGAGATTTTTCCAAATAAATTTGCTGTCAACATATTTGCATGCAGAGGAACAGACTGTCTTCTGGCTGCGTTAACTGGTGACTGGTTATTTGATGATGAAAAAAGAGTTCAAGGCTGCTGCATGACAGCAGTTTTGTGTGTGTTTCACAGCATTTCTACAATCTGTTTTCTGTCTCTCTGCTTTCATTTCAGGGACCAGTATGACTCAGTGGTGCCATGTGACTTTTATAAATTATTCAAATCACTTTTCATCAAATCTGGAATGTTTAGTGGGAAATCTTCTGATAGCTTGATTTATAGTCACTGAATACGTACCTGCATTTGTTTTTTATGAAAATTAACCTTAATTTTTACCTTGTTTTCTTGTATTGACTTGACTTTGTTGGGCGTCTGCATGATGATGAATGGATGGAAGTTGTGTCCCTCCTGTGGTGAATCTATCAAAATGCAGCCCAGTTAATCTCTGGCCTGTCACTGGTCACACGGGCCTCCTCACTGGCTATTTACAGCCTGTCTGGGGTTACAGAGCATCGACCGGGCTGCAATGTCTGCAGAGCTTCCCACCAACAAAACGTTGAGACACACCAAGACACAGGAAAAGGGCAATGTTTCATAAACGCAAAGGTCAGCTGGACTAATTGGATCACTATTGCACCTTTAAACCTCAGATTGCCAACATACCACAGTGCAGACACACACTCGCACCTGTCCCCTGTTGCACAGTGACACGTAGTCCAACGTTCCTGCATCCCCGCTTATCAAGAACACCTGGCTGGTTCCCAAGAAGCCTCCAATCACATCCCAGTGAAGCTGCAGCAGCTGCAGCCATGTGGCGAACGTCAGAGACACAGCAGAGGTGATATGACCCTTCGTACAGAGTCAAACAGCCACCAAGACTTCTGGCCATTTGTTGTCTCTACCTGCCTCCCTGTCAGTCGAATCAGCTGAAACATGCTGCTCACTCTGTTGGTCTCCCTCCTGGTGCTGTCTGTCGCTGCCACAGAGGAAGGTAAATTGATTTAAGCACACTGTGTCATCTTGGTTGTATTCTGGAGTTCATCTCTTTGCTTTTGACATGGAAAATCAAGCATAGTATAATTTGTGCCTTATATTATAATCAAAGCATTGCAGCTCTGCTAGTAGTTTGTCTTATTGCCACTTTGGATGGTTTGCCATGACATATGGTACATACATTCATGGTGACCAGAGGATGAATCCAACCGACTTTGGTGATCCTCTGGATTATCCGGCATCGGCAGTTCAACATCTACATTTATCTAGTAAAATATCTCATCATCTGCTTCATGGATGGCCGCATTGTTGTCTACGTATGCACATTTCTCAGAGGATGAATTGTACAGTGGTGATCTCCTGACTTTTTCCTCAGAGCCACCATGAGGCTCATGTTTGTGGTTGATCTCAACACTTCAGTCTGCTCTACTTTGTGTTAATTAGCAAAAGTTAGCATGGTAGCATGCCAAACTCAGATGCTGAATATTGTAACTTCTAAACTTCGGTGTGTTTTCATTGTGCGGATGTTAGCAAACCAACGTTAGCATACAGCCCACTATTACTGGACAGACTGTCATGAAAGTTGGCACAGACATCCGTGAATTGTATTAACTTTGGTGATCTCTTAGCTTGTCCTGTAGCGCAATCATCATGTCAATGCGTTTGTCCAGTATATTTGGTTTATGATCAAATACCTGTAAAACTTATCAGTTTGCAGTTTCATTGTGAGGTTGTTACTAAGCTGATGTTAGCATCCAGCCCACAGCTGTGTTTAAGCCCACAGAGCCAGTAGCATGAGCGTGGCTGACTCTTAGTGTTGTTGAGATGACGACTGAGACTGTAAAGTGCAAACCGCTTTGAATTGTGTTTCCAGTGAATCTCGTGTCTTTCTTACCCAGACGGCGCCCTGCCCAGGCTGACCGACACCAAAGCTGCTCAGGCCTTCGTCGACTCTGCTGAGGTGGTGGTCATCGGATTCCTGGAGGTCAGAGAAGAAAATTACATGTAGAGAAAAAAAAGTCTCCATTATGGGCTCAAATAAGCTTTCAGACATCTTTAAACAAGCCCACAGAGGCCGCTTTATGGCTTAGTTTATTTTGCTAACATGCATGCGGCAAACCAGACATGATCAGACAAATTAGCTAAGAGTGAGACTGTGAGGGCTCCAAAAATACAGCGTTTGTTTGCACCCTGGTCTTGGTGATGCTATTGTCACAAATAGATTTTGAAGAAGAATGTATTTCCTGGGGCCACACCTTTGGCAGCGCTGGTGCTGTGAAGACAGAGGGTGGCTGGCTGTCCCACAGAGGCGAGCCCTTTGGCAAGACTGCGCGCGGGGGAAAATGGCGGACCACTTGACAGGAAATGCATACGTATCTGAAGACTTGTGGGATTGGCTCCATTGACCCTCTTGTAAACAAGTGCACACAGGGAGAAGGTTCATGACAGAAGAGTGGAAGCGAGAGGCAGGGAGCACATGAGGATAGCGCATAGTTGGATCATGATGCTGAAGGCAAAGAGAGACCAAAATATTGGTGCTGTGACTCACTGGGAATGGACACATATTACAGGCTGCAAAATGATAAAACGGATTGCCAGAGCTCATGCAACACTGTCTCAGAAATAGACATGATTCACCTTCCTCTGAGCCAGCCTCAGCTCTCTCTTCCTGCTGCATTTCTTTGTTTCTCCTCCTCTCTGACTCTCTCTCTGCCCCTTTCGCTTTTTTTTTTTTTTTCAAATTTAGATTTTCTTTGAGGAAAACGGATGGTAACAGGAGAGTTTCTGATGTCCCCTACACCTATTGGTGGTCTGTGAAAAAGTCATTTTAAAGAGAGAAAAAAAATATACCTCGACTCTGAAATGTGTCCTTTTTATGCCTAACACAATAAGGTGCAGTATGAAATATATAATGATAATAGAATAACAAAATGCTAAATACATAGAACAACAACAACAACAACAACAACAACAACAACAACAACAACAACAATAATAATAATAAAGAAAAAATAAAATAAGATCAAATAGAATAGAGTGCAAATATGAAATATAAAATGCCAATAAGGTGAAATCCAATATATGCACAATGCCAAAAATATAAACAGGTTAACGGAAAGGTGCAAAATGTGTAGGGTTAAGCATAAAAATGTGCAGTATATATGCTGTATAACTGACATGGGTAATGGTAAATGTCCAGTCATTTTAAAGTGGATATTAGATTAATAATGTAACTTGTCTTTCTTTCTTTAAAATCTGCTCCGTGTGTTTTATGCCTCTTTTGTTCTATTAATGTTGACCACACACACCTTTTTAAAAGAATTTACCTCAAGGTGACTTGACATCAGCCCATATTTCAATAAATAAAATAAAATCCTTACAGTAACGAATAAATGAAACAGTTCTAATACATTATAAACATTTGGAGGACAACAAGAGGATGTAGTCAGATGTTTGTTTGTTTTTTACTTAAAGTAAAGTAGCCTTTTTATATATTTTTCAGTAAAAGCTGCAATACTGAAGGGTAAATTTCCTGCAGGAAAACTTTTAAAGAAGTATAAGAAATAGGCCTCTGTCAATGTTATGTTTCTATATATTACATAATTAGATTATCATTACTGATGCATTAATAAGTAAGCAGAATATTAGTGTTTTACCTGCCTGTAAATACATCACATTTATAAGATGCTCTTAAACATTATATACAAAATCTTAAATTAGATAATATTCTAGAGTTATCAGACAAATGCAGTGGAGTAAAAAGGGACAATATTTCCCTCAGAGATTTAGTGGAGTAGGTGTATAAAGTAGTACAAAATGGAAAGTATCTTTAGTAAATACAGTTAGTTATTTCCCATCTCTGCCAGTGCATTCAGCACACTTGCCCTCCTCAGGGTGCATTTCAGTGCCTGCCTACATTTGTATGTTATGTCACAGCCTACTCATGGAGGAGGTATATTCTTCCCTCTTTTGAATGTGAAGGTTGTATAAGAATTAAAATAATAATAAAAAAAAAAAACCTACACGTTAAGGAAAAAACACAAGAAATGGTATCAAAATGACAACAGTATGCAATGATGAAAGAAAGACAGTCAGTGAAAAGCATTAAAGAACGTACTTGATGAGATGAGATAGTTCAAACAACCTCCCTCTGTAGCTCTCTCATTTTCCCTTTTGTGACTCAGGGAGAGGAAAGTCACGGCTATCAGGAGCTCGTCGCAGCTGCGAAGAAAGTTGACTCAGTCCCTGTAGCCATTTGCAGTGTGAAAGAAGTGTGGGCTGACTACAACATCTCCTCAGACACCATCACCCTGTTCAGAAAGGTACTGTGCACCATCAGGACTGTGCATGACTTTGTCTGCATGAGGCGTCTTTTCAGGAATAAATGTGATGGATGCTGTGAGTTGACGATGATGACAGCGATGATGTCGTGCTTTATGTGATCCAGGCCGATGACTTCCAGGAGAATCTTGTTCTCTCCGAAGCCAAGAAGTTAGAAGTCGACGGTCTTGTGAACTTCATCACCATCAACGAGGTCCGATACATCACAGAGTACAACCAAGTGGTAGGTCCCACTCTTTCCTTCCTGTTATTTATCCCTTAAAAGTTTTCCTTTCATTTAAAAATACAGTTTTATTGAAATGCAAAATAGAAAGTGAGTAAAAATCACAGACAGTTTTTAACATTTAATCTTTTGGTTTCTCTTTAGACGGCAGTGGGTCTGTTCCAGTCCGAGGTGAAGTCACACCTCCTGCTCTTTGCCAACAGAGGGACCAAAGAATACAGTAAGCTCAAGAAGCGACTGGGAGCTCTTGCCCCCGAGTTCACAGGAAAGGTACGAACTTACTCCACCTACAGTTTCAAATTGATTGAAATAGATAGAAACCACAAATGAAAGCAAATGCAGGCCCACAAATCAAATACAACCAAATGATTTTACACTTCTGTGGTAGCTTGATCTAATACATAATGTGCTAAAGTGAATTAAATTAATTTGTATTAAAAACTGTTTTGTAGTTCTTGTTTGTGCTGATTAACGGAGCAGTGAAGTCCAACTCTCGGGCGATGGGTTTCTTTGGCCTCAAATCTGAGGACCTCCCCCGAGTTGGCATCTATGATAGTTTCTCTGACGGGAAGTGGCTCCTACCTGAGGGAGAGATTTCCACCGAACGAGTACGGGACTTCTGCCAATCCTTCCTACGGGGGGATCTGAAGGTGAGCGGCCTGATGAGGAGATGCATTCAACCTGGCAGCTTCAACAGCGAGTCGACATTTAGATGTTGCTCTCTGTACTCAGACGACCTGTAGACTGACTTTTGAACAATTTAAAACAAAAAAAGTTTAGTGATTTGGAATAAGCAGCACAAGAAAACTTATTCACTTGTGTTCAAAACAGTGGCAGAAAGGAAAGTGGCAGTGTGTTTGGAGCACCAACATGCGAGAAGATTAAAAGCACCTCTTGCTGTCACTGTAAAGTATATGTGCCATGCACCAGACAGGAAACCTCACTCTGTGCACCAATGTGCTCTGTTACACCACACAGAGCTCCAGCTGTGTGTGACGCAGCGTCTGAAGACCCACAACAAGACAGAGGAACCAGAGTTGTCAACAGTGTGGCACTGAAATGACTGAAATCCTATTGTCTCAAACGAGGTGGACAATAGACGCCATCTGAAATGCATTTTAAAAAAGCTGATGTGGGTGAAATAGTCACCTCGTGTTCATCACCAATAACACAAATCTATCTTGACGCTGCGGTTTTGTACATTTGCTTTGTACATTGCCATTCTCATGAACACGATATCTCAGGAATGCTTTCAGGGAATTTCTTCAACATTTGACAAAACCGTTTACTTAGATTCAGGGATTAACTGACTCGACTTTGGTGATGTAAGGTCAAAAGTCACTGAGACAACACAAAACACATATTTTTACCATGACTCAAGAATTATTTCGCTAATTACGGCAAAAACACACAAATGTCTCATAAGATAAATTGATGAAGTGATGACATTTTATATCCAAAAGATTGTGACCATATTTCACATTTGGTCAGACACTGGATTGATGACTCTAATCTTTGGTGTCCGCCTTCAAACTGAGCTGATTGTTTAGGTCTTCTGTGCTGTCGGGTTGAAGATGTGTGTGAAGCCTCCACGTTTTACAATCTGTAGCTTCTTTGCAGCACCATCCATATTTGAAGCACTGTGGTCACCACCAGCTCATTGGTTCTGCTGATATTGAGCTTCAGGTGATTGTTGTTGCTCCATGTGATGAAGCTCTCCATCATCCTCTGTGCTGCTCTGGAAGAGTAGTCTCTAAGTGAAGAGCATATTTCTCACTGGACGTTATTCACTGGAATGACACATGTCGATATAGAAATTACTTCCATTTCACCAAAAAATGCACTGAATACCTTAAATCCCTTCAAAGTCTTCACTCATGTTAAATGAGTCTGACAAACATGGATGTTAACTGCAACTTGACCGGTTGGCAAAGGCAAACAACCACAGGTCGGTAGTTGTTGTCTGTAATATATTCTTCTGAAAATATATATTTTTAAATTCTTGACAGATAAAACTAGATATGCAGCGGATGCCTCAGTGTTGTTGACATAGATAAAGTTAGTTCCTAAATGAAGAAAGTACTTCGAGTTTTCCTCTGAAGCAGTCAAATACCAGACTTTTTAGGTCCGTGTCTGTGAAAGGCAACATAAATAATCCCGAGGTAACCTTGGTATAGATACAAGTCACATATTCCCTCAGTGATGTGTTGTCTGCTGTGTTTCACTTATCCCATGTTTATGTCTTTCAGGAGGAGAAGCAGGCAGGTGCGGAAACCAAAACAGAGCTCTAGGACTCATAGAACAAATGTAAATGAACCTTATGTATTAAATAAGTTGGAAAAACAGTGTCTGATGTGAATTCTTTCTTTTATCTTTCCTTCTTGTCTCTTTCTTCATTCAAAAACAAAGGAATGTATGCAAAGTGAACATTTGCATGTGTGCATGTGTACGTCACGTGTCCTCACTTATTTACCAGTGTGTGTTATGTTTTGTCTGTTTACGCGAGTGTGAGCCCGTCTGCGGTCCGGTTAGCAGACCGCAGGTCTCTGGCCACAAGGCGCACAGAGATCTGGCAGAGTTTGTCAGTCTGTCTACTAAAGTTATTGTCAGAACCACAACACACCAACCTCAGAGAGAGTGACAGAGACGAGGCTGGGAAGATTCAGCAGTCAAGACAAAGTCATTCCTCGAACGGTTCATCCTGGATAGAAATGCTTTGTGAATAAAGTGAGAGACATCACCTGCACAGGATAAACTAACATGAAATCTTCCAGCAAAGAACACCAAGGGCAGCAATCACACACGGTCGAAAGCAGGGCATCAAATTAAAAAGAATGAGATTCAAGAGATTTGGCTCAAAGACGTATCGGGCTCTAAATATGGATAAAAGTGAGAGTATTTAGCAATAAAGTCTATAAAATCTGTATAAAGGGACAACAGATGGGCTGTAGACATCAAGAGTGAAAAAGTTTGGGGCTTGTCCCAAAAATATTCTCTCAAGCTTGAAGGGAATTTCAAGGCCCAGACTGGGATCAGTATAATTAGTGGTGTTGCATTGCCAAGCGGATGCATCCGGCGGAATTGGGAAAGCCTGGCAGGTGGACGTTTCTCAGAGACCAGATGGAAATATACAGCGTGTGTCGCCCGCCATCTGACTTTGTTTACGGCCGCAGTCGAGACGGTGTTACATAAAGCACTGCTGGGGGTCTGCGGGTGGTAGAAACACGACCAAATCAAAAGTAAACCGTTAGATAACAGCTGAGGCTGAACAACATTACAAGCACGCAACAGAAACAATATGGACGCTAATTACTGATGATTATTAAAAAAAAGATTTATTGTGTCATTGTGTTGTTTTAACATTTTGTTTCTGTTTTTTCAATATGTAAGATTCATGCTTGATTACAACTTCTATACTGCCTATACTTATGACAAATGACGACAGAAACAAAGCGATGTCTGCACCGTTCTGTGTTAACGTCAGTAATACACACAGTAACCTGCATGCATGCCTAGAAATTATGAACCAGTAATCCGATAGACCCTATATTGAATGTGGCTTGGCGATTTAGTTTCTGACCATTTCCCAGCTGAAAATTGTCTAAAAATTGTTACTTAAAAACATATGACAGGAGATGTTGATGCTCAGCCGCAACACAAGATGCATCATCATAACAGTGTATTTCTCTGAAACATTCGGGTGATTTGCCATGCTGTCACACATGGTCAGGGATGGTTGTCAAAGGAAACACTAGTCAAAAGTTTATCTTCTGATCTTTTGTTAACTGGTACATAGTAAAGACAACAATGCAGCAGATCAGCAGTAGTTTTGCAGAATATATTGTGGTGTGCCTGGAGATGTGTGATTGTACAAAGCTTCCACAGAACACGACACTGATTTGACAGTGCGGTGTTTAAGTCGTCTCCCCTCTCGGCTCCATTTTAGCTGAGATGCTAACATATTACTACAGTGGAAGCACTGATGAGAAAGGTCGGGTACTCAGTCACTTGTATCCTGCAGCAGCAGCTATTGTACGTGTTAAATGTAACAGTATATAAAGTAGTTAACATTAACTCAAGTTTAAACATCTGCAGCTAAATACAACGTACACATGAATGCAGCGGTAACATTACCATTTTACTGCAGAATAAATACTTCTACATTTCATACTTTTAAGTAAATTCTGTTGATAATATTTATATACGGAACATTTTGGGGTTTTGACTTCTACGACTACTACTGCTATTACTGCTACCTCTACTGGAGTATTTTCACAGTGTGGTAATAGTATTACTGAAGTAAAGGATCGGAATACTTCTTCCACCTTCGTTGAGAAAACAAGCCTTGGTGCTTTGTTGTGAAGCAAATGTGCTCCTCTACTCTGTCGCTCAAATTAAACACGAAAGTCTGTTCTCTAAAAAAACAGTAAATCCCGGAGATCTCACGGTCCTGTTGGTCTAAACTGAGCAGTAACTTGGCTCTTGCAGTCCCAAGGAAACCTCATAGATCTTCATCCAAAACTGGTTTCTAAGGAAGACTAGTCTCTAATAAGTAAGCAATAAGTATACTGTGTGTCTAGTCTCTAGTCATGTCAGTGTTATTCCCAGGTTTTCCAAACACATCAAAGTTTTTTAAAGTTCCCGCAATGCTGTCTGTTTATCTTTCCATCGGTTCATCCTGATGCATCTGACAGACAATGAAAATACTCTATTGTACAGTATGCAGATCAATACATAGTAAAATAGTGGTGTTATGGCTCCATCTTATGAGTGAATTATGAGGAAAGGTTTCCTGTGCCGCAGGAAATCTGAACCTGTAGCCACCTCATACAACCAAAAAAGAACGCTGAAGAGTTTTTTTGCTCTGCAAGTAATCAGTCTGAAACACACACAGGAGTGTACGATGGATCTCTCTTCCAGGAGCTTTACACTAGTTGTACAGCAGAAATTTATTTTCACATTACATGTATGTAGACACTTTTACGTCCAATGTCCCTCAACACATCTGCACAGTCCTGTATGTCCAGACATGAGGAACCATTCATGCTGAACGTCTGCTTGCTTGTGCGTGCATACCTGAGCACAAAACCACACATGTAACCTTTTCGTCAGTCGGTTGTTGTTTTACAGCATCTTTCCCTGAAGTCTCTGGCACCTTGCTGAGGTTACACACATGCTTACCTATAACACGAAATGTTCTCTCTGAGTTACGAGCGTCCACACGCACAGTGAGGTAATGGTTTAAACAGAAAAGTCTAAATGCGCGCCTGTAACTGGTCATTTAAAGGTTGTTTGTTGCAATGATATGCTGCACGTGTATCATGCGAGTGGAGCAAAGCTGGCAGGGACAAACGAAGGAAACTTACAATCATTTGAAGTTGCGTTTAAAATGGCTCCATTTCGTCTCTGTGCTGTGCTGTACACATTAGCAGAGCTTCTAAACCTGCTGTTAACCCTTGTCTATCCTTCTTAGAGCTTGATGATGTGTTGATGTGGGAGTAAAATTGCTTGTTTATTTAAAAGGTACATAATTGTTGGAGCCCTGAACAATCAGCTCTGAGGCCCGGGGTCATCTCAAGGTCATTTCATCAAAAAAAATTTGTTTCACAGTAAGTGGATATCCCGGCCAAAACTTCCTCTTCCATGCACCGGTCATTATTTACAGTCTGATGAGCAACTTGACTTTCAAACTTGACTACAACTCAACATTTGAGCTAATCTCTACAAACAGATATCTGCTTATCAATGTAGAAAAGCTAATAAAAAGCTAAATTGCTTTCAGACAATAGCCTGTAGGTTTCATTTCAGCCAGTGTATCACAGACTGTTTACTTGCATGCAACCAGACCTTGCTCAAACGTGATTGGTCAATACAACTTGGACTACAAAAAGCAACCAGATTCCTGATACCAAAATCTTGTCCCTTGCCTGCAGGTTCTGCATTCACATGCAAATATATGTTTCAAGAGATTAATATGGGCTCTCTCAACAGGAGAGGGCGAAAAAACTAAAAGCAGCCTCACCAAATGTTTTTCCACTTTGGAACAACGAAACGACTTGTTTCAGATGAAGGCCTCGCAAAATCAATATGCAAACTGGTAGAGAGCCAATGTAGAGACTTTAACACAGGCGTAATGTCTTCATAGGGCATCATCAGTAAACAGTATTACATTTGACCTGTGCGGGACACAGATCATCTAACATAGAAGACGGGATCCTTATTACTGATATGAGTTGACTGCTAAGAGCATACACAGTATATTCTGTATCAAACAGCATGTGCGCAATGACTCTAATTACACCTGTTGTGTAAGTTTTCCGGTTCCTGCTGCACAGACAGAGAATGTATAAAACCAAAAAACAGCAAAAAGGCAATGATTTAAAAACCAAGACGCAACAACAAAAAAAGAACCTGATCCAAACGCCCTAAACATTATATTTCTTGTCCATCCAGGGACCTTGTGGCAATTGTTCTCTCTACTTGTATCCCCCATGCACTGAAATGAATCCACCAAAATGGACGCTGGAGCAGACATTGAAATTACATGGCAGACGTTCCAAGACAAATCCCTGACACCAGGAATAACACAAGACTATGAAACATGAAGGACACCAAGGTCACTGTGCAGCAGCACTGAATTTCTCACTGTGTGAAAGGTGGGGGCCCTCTGAGACATATATTTATATATACATGAAGTGATATGTGTGCATAAATGTTCGCTTATCTAGACAGTAATTAAGTTGCAATATGGTTTAGGTCTCAAATGCCTTTTTTTTTTTAATGTTTTTTTTCATAAACCACAGCTGAAGCCACACTTCAGCTATATCGCACAAACAGAGAGCTGCAACCAAACCCGCATGCACAACGCCTGGATTGTGGATCCATCACATCGGGGTTATGTATATTTAGCTGTATGTATATACTCTGAAACACAATAAGCGAAGGCTGTGCATTGGGCCGCCGGTTGGCATCACTAAGCCGTGCCTGGATCTGTTCAGGAGCTGGACTGAGATGGATCTGTAAATAGGGACTGACTGCGGTTCTGCTAGGACTCTGCAACACTCTAATTAAGCTCTGTCGCATAATGAGGCTCACTGCTGTTCCGTGCCACTCGATTAGTAGCTTGTGGTCGGCTCAGGCTATAGTTTGAGGTTTGTGGGGGTGGGAGATCACTTCTAGGGCAAGGAGTATAGTAACATAACAGCAATGGCAGGACTGGCAACGTTGATGTTAAAGGGGCAACCCCGCAACGGGTCTCCCTGATTAAAATCCAATCACATCTTAGGGGGATTTTATAGAGATCAGCAACACCACTTGTTTGGACCTTTGTGGCCTTTTTTAAACTGCAGTGATGAGGGGTGAGGATTGAGGAGGGACGCACAGGACTGGAAAACAAGAGGAGTATAAAAACAATTCAGTTTGACCTCAAAAAGTGATTGACAGGGAAATGATGGCATTGTTGTTCGACAAACATACTGTCCAGGTTACCCAAAAGCCAGGAAGACAAACTATTCTATGATGTCAATTTGCTAATTCAATTTGACAGATGAACTAAACATCTCATGTTTAGTCAGTGTGTATGTTTGTTTGTATGCACATGCATCGTGTGGAAGGGGAATCCCCTGAAGTGTACCGCTGCACATTCCTCATAATAAAGCAGAACGCATAGAGGTTTACATACAGCACTCGCACTGTACGCACAGTTGAATGGCAGGAATGTTTTGCGGCTGTCTAAGTTTCTGCGCGGGTGAATGAGTTTTTGCACTCTGTGCCAGTGCTGCGTGGGTGTTTATGGGAGCTTTCATGACAAGTGGAAGCGGAAGCATTGACATTTGATTCCCCAACCAATCAGAGGGTTATCTCATTGTGTGGGTCTGGTCTCACAAAGGAGGTGGACCACAGTATATATTGACCTCGCACTGGGCCAAAGAAACAGAAGCCATCGAAGGAAAGCTAAGAAGCTACCAAGAAAGCAACTCGTGTGCAGGGAGACACCAACTACAAGGCATCATGAAGACTCTGACCCTCCTCTCCATCTGTGCTCTTCTGTCGGTGTGCTGGTCCATGGGAGGTGAGGACAAACTCATCATTGCTGTGATTCACAGTATTCTCAGTGTTATTTGGACCAGTGTACGCAGCTACAGTACGTATATAAGAGTGTTACATTGTGTGATCCTCAGCTATTGAACCAGGGCTCGTCGCTGACTCTTCCGACTCATCCGCCGACTCATCCGCTGCCGTTGCACCTGCTGCACGTGCTGCACCTGCTGCACGTGCTGCACCTGCTGCAGCTGCTGCTCCTGCGCCTGCTGCCCCTGCGGCCGCTGCCCCCGGATCATCCTCTTCATCTTCATCCTCCTCCTCCGAGTCCGACTCTTCCTCTGACTCTTCAGCATCTGATTCCAACTCCAGCTCCGATTCATCTGATTCATCCGATTCGTCGTCCTCCTCTTCCTCCTCATCCTCCTCCTCATCCTCCTCATCTTCCTCTTCATCTTCCTCTTCCTCCTCTGAATCTTCTGAATCTTCTTCCTCCTCATCCTCCTCCTCATCCTCCTCCTCATCATCATCATCCTCCTCCTCATCTTCCTCATCCTCCTCCTCCTCTGAGTCCTCTTCTTCTGAGTCCGACTCCTCTGACTCTTCCTCTGATTCTTCCTCTTCCTCCTCCTCCTCTTCTTCTTCTTCTTCATCCTCCTCATCTTCATCAGAGTCAGCCAGTGATGAAGGTATGCAACATTTCTGCTTCCTGAAAGAATCTTTGCACGGTTTTAGATTCACAAATCACATTTTTCTAAGACTGTAAAACAAAGAACATTCAAGAAAGTCTGAGATTGTGATGTTTGCCCTCACAGCTGGTAAGGTGGTTGTGAAGAGAGACCTGGCTTCTATTCTTCTGAGGAGAAGTAGAGCTGCCCCAGCAGGAGACCTCACCCCTCTGCAGCTCGAGAGGTACAGCTATTATTATGTCTCTAAGTTGAGTCTAAGTTGAGTCTAAAGTGCGATTTCACAAGCCTTCTAACCCCGTTTTTCTCCTCTTCCATCCAGTCTGAGAGAGGTGTGCGAGGTGGACGTCGCCTGTGACGAGATGGCTGACACAGCAGGCATCGTCGCTGCATACATCGCCCACTACGGACCCATCCCCTTCTAGGTTCAAAACTCCTCTTTCATCCACATGGGAAGTGTTTTCTCTGTCATTTTGTAATAGAACGGCACAACAACTCCCCTAAATCCATCTGAAGGAGCAGACAATCAAAGACAAAAGAAAAAAGAATTGGCACATGTTATGATGCTAGATGGAGATTTTGTTCGGCACAAATGCTTGCACAAGTGACCAGCTTGGTGGTCCTGTATGGAAAGGCCTCCTCCAGGCTTTCAGAGAGAGGCACATGGAAACACAAGCCTGTGAAATATGTAGTAGCCCATGCAAGATTAAATTATTCTTCACTTCTATAGTATAATACAATTAATGGTGCTACAGGTGCAAATGTATTGTATGTTAATGTATTGATGTTTTTATGTCGTGCTTTAGTCGTACTTTAACTAGAGGTAGTAGATCTAGTAAATAGTGGATGGAATAATGAGTTCTCAGAGTACTGTAGTCTTAGTAGTAGTCTATTGATAGTGGTAGTGGTACTGTACAGTGTGTGTCAAATGCACATCAGTTATCTGAAATGACTGTAACCACAAATTGCCTCTGGGTTTGAAAATAATAAATTATTTTGTTTTGTCCAATTGTTGCTTTGTCCTCAATGACTGAATATGTTCTGATGGTTGCTCCTGATGTGAGGAAGGACATTATATCCGTGGACCTGCAGTAACCACTGCAGCGGCCGCCTGGGGTCAGCAGAAACAAGCTCTAAACAACACTGGCATACTGTCATCTTAGAAAGTTACAAGTCCAGTATCCATTCTCTTTATACCTCTGTCGGCTGCCCAACAAAAACTATTTTCAAGTGGTTTTCAAAAGTTGCGATTATGTTTCTTATGCAAATAGCCGAGGGGTTGCCATCTTCGTTTTCATTAGGCAAGAGAGATGCAATTTGGGAAACAGTTATATGTATAGATATATATGTTTTTTATGATTCAATATCTTCTCATCCAGATGGTTTAGAAGAGTCTTTTGGATTCTGGAAATACCTTCAGAACAACATTACTTTTTACTCTCCCCTCTGGGTTTTTCCAAAAATGACATCATTAATTATTCTATAGAGAAACTGAAGATGACCTGAATGTATGCTAATAGATGAGAGGCACAAACTGGGGCTAGCTCTTTAGCTTCTATGCTCCAATAAGGTGTTTGCTGCTGGCCAGGTAGAAAACTGCCACCCTCTGCTGTCCCAAATGACACAATAAGAGCGGTGAGAGGGTGAAGAAAACCAAAACAATGAGCTGAAATATCATATGAAGATAATTAGATCTGAGGTGAGCAGCAGGATTAGGTGATAATCTCTAATATTGATTGTAGCTGCTTTAATGTTCTGTGATGGATTAACATTCGATCTTTTTCAATGTAGACACTGACAATGCAAGTGGATTCATGAACAGCAGTCTCTACCTCTCCGCTCAGCTTTCAGTGGTCCTCACATAGCTCTGACTTTGCTGCTGCAGCATTCATATTGGCCACTAGATGGCGGTGATTGTTAATTTGATTTAAGCACATGCTCTAATGTTTTCAATGAACAAGTCAGTGCTTAATCCTGTATTTAATTGGAGTACATGAAAACACGTCAGCACTCTGAACTTGGGACAGTGTGTGAGGAAATGCTGATCCTTCTTGGTATTTGTTAAAGACTTGTTTGAGACTGAGCTGGACCTGAGGAAATCCACTGCCAAGACTTCAGACTAATACTGAAACTGATAATGATGAGGATTCGATAGCACGGCGCTGTCATAATGAACATGGACTCTTGGGTTTGAACTGATTTCACTAATGGAAATACAAAATAGTTTCACTCAAGAGTTGGAACAAGCTGATGCAAAATGATATCAGTGTATAATAAGATAAGATAAGATAAGATAAGATAAGATAAGATAAGATAAGATAAGATAAGATAAGATAAGATATTCCTTTATTAATCCCACAGTGGGAATATTTCCGGTATTATAGCAGCAAAGTGGAAAGTAAAAAATAGAGGGCAACATTAAAAAGGACATTAAATATCAAACAAGCGATGTAAACAATATAAACAAGGGATATTGAAAAATATAAACAATATACTGATATTTTAAACAACATTAAAGCTGATTGAGGTTGCAAACTAAGAGGGAAGTATGTTGGAGGTGACTTCTTTCTAAAATGTTAGCTTCTTTTTATTGGTGGATGTGTGAGGTGCAGTGGTTTAGTTTTGATTTCCAGAGCTGAGAAGACAGATGTGTGACGATGTTTCAGGGTAACTCTGTGGGGTAATAAATATGCTGTATTGAGATGATCTGAATACTAGTTGATTGGTGTATACTATAAAACTGGTTTAGGGGAAAAAACATTTCTAATTCATCTCAGCATACAAGTCTTGATTTAAGCACACACAATGAGCAACAAAGTCACATTGCTTGCCTACAGAAATCAGTATAAGAATGATGTCAACCTACTTCTACTTCTTCTACTTTCAACCAAAAGCAGAGCAAGGGAACATATGCTGTGTGAGTACAGTGAGGAAGATGGAGGAAAAGGTTGCATTATGAGAGGTATGACAGTTGCAGTTCCAGTATGAGCACAGATAAGATTAACAGTGATCAACAGGTGTGCCCTCTGCTCAGTCACTGCGGCTGGTGACGATATAGCTGCAACACACCCTGTCACATGCTGAAGAGCCTGTGGATGGGTGCAACGGGCCGCTGTTTTATCATTAACAGAGAGAGCTGAGACGAACATCCTTGCTTTATTTCCTCTGCACACACAGAGTCCAGAGAGCCTTATTTGAGTTCAACTTCAGCCCACATATAAGAGTTTACCAAGCGGAGATCGATGCGTTGACGAAATGAAAACAGACTGCAGCACACAAAGTAGTTCTTATTTGGAGATCAGTTGCTACTACATATTTGCAGATAGTGAGGAACTGCCAGTTGTACCTGCACATAGCAAAGCCAAGTTAGAATGATATCAGCTCAGTCAGCATAATCAGCCACTCATTTTAGACAATCTCTCTCGCTACAAATGTTTTCTAGCAACTACTTTAAACATTTAAAGTCTGGCTTATTCATTTGGTTTGGTGGTGCAGACTGGTTTAGTGAAACACCAGCTTCAGAAAAAGTTCTGGAACTACTGCTTTGATACATTATGATGCTTTGTATTTTATAAGCTGGTAAAGTATAGTAGCAAAAACCAAATGTAGTGAAACATACAGTAAGTCCCTGTGAAATGTAGTGGGGCAGAAGAATATTGCTGAATCAAATAAATTTTATTTATAAATATTAATATGAACACTTCTTATGTTCTTATGTAAAGCATAATAAGTCTTATGTAAGTACAGCACTTAAATGTACGTAGTTATTTGGGTGTTCGTGAGCATTGGCATAGTTGTGCGCCCTCGTTATTGGCATATTGATAATCCATCTCATGTTCTTTGCACATGGTTTACAGACATGTGACAGGATAACTGTCATCACACCAGTTTCCTGGACACTGGCTGTGTTGCCCCAAATGCTTAAAAATAATGAAAAAAAAAAAAAATCTAAACTCACAGATGCAACAGTACAGTCACAAGCTAGAACCAGCAAATAACCTGACCCTCTGAAAGACAGCCATAACAAAAATATTGTGAAATATTGATTATACTGACAATAATAATGATGTTAGCAAAGTTTATGATAATTTGAGATATAGAGCACGTTTGCTCTTCTGAACTCTATGCAGTCTATTTCTGCCTTGTAATATAATTGTTCACTCAGATAACACTGATTGGAGAGCAATAAAAACTCTCCTATCATACCCACAACACAAGGTCATTTTGAGGTTTGCGAGGGAGGGAAAATGATAAGTCTATTTTTTTTCTGCCAGGTGAGCAGAAAAAAGGTCAATCCTTCATCGTTTTCAATCTTTTATTTTGAAATATCCATACAGATAAGGTATTGTTGAGACACTGTATACAACAGTGAACATTAGAGAATTAAAATATTTACTTAGATGTGAATTCATCTAATTTCAGTCAACACATTCCTTGAATACAATGATCCGTCTGAATTACAAACAAATTTTTGCACTTTAAAACGATGTGATGAGGTTTTCAATGTGTCTTTTTACACAGTTTAAAAAATGACTTCGTCTGTAACGAAAACAATGAAACCTAACAGAAATGTGGAAACATGATGAGCACAGTTTCCTGAACACTTCTGTGTCTGTCAACTCAAACCTGCACTCTGCAGGTCTATCGTGTATTAGTGTACAAATGGCATGGATTCATTCATTTTCACTGTTAAACAGCACTTATCTGACCGGACAAATGTTAAAATGATATCACTGCCAGGATTTGCATTATTAAACAATTATAATGATATTAGAATAATATCAGCTTGGTCAGCATGATCAGGCACTCTCCACTCATTTTAAACAATCTCTGAAACATACATATTTCTTAAGTTATGCATCTTTACTTAAAATAAGATAAAATGAAATCTTCATTTTCAAAGGACCAGCAATAAAGTTTAGGACAAGTGAAGTCAATCTTTCATCATTTTCGATCTTTTATTTTGAAATATCCATACAGGTATCATTGAGACACTGTATACAATGAACATTAAAAGTTCTAAATTTTTAGTCAGATGTGCATTCATCTAATTTCTGTCTACATATTCCTTGAATACAATTATCCTTCTGAATTACAAAATCATTTTTACACCTTAAAACGATGTGATAAGGATTTCAATGTGTCTTTGATACACAATTTTAAAAATGAATTTCCTCTGTGAAGAAAACAAAAGATGAAACCTGATAGAAATGGGGAAACATGGTGAGCAGTTTTTTCTGAACACCTTTGCACTCTGCAGGTTTTAAGCAGGTCTGATCATGACTGATTGCATCTATCGTATGTTGGTGCACCAATGCCATGGATCCATTTTCAGTGTTTAACACAGATACGACCACGTTCTGACCAAATGCAGCAACCCAGGTTTGCATTCCTCCATTCTTTAAATGGCCGTTCATAACAATTGAAATTTACTTTGTTCAACATTACATTACATAAACCTAATCTGTATTTCATCATTTTAGTGATCTCACCATAAGATAACATCTAATAACCATATTTTAGACAATTTCAAATAGTAGTCATTTTATGCTATCAAAGTTTCTTCATGCTATCAGAGCTAAAGATAGAAATTTAAAAATTATTGGATAAGTCCGGCGATATTCTGTTTTTTTCTCATTATCAACAAATCCCATTAAAAGACCAAACATATGCTAGCAGCTCTGTAAGGCATAGTGGTGCTTTAAGACTAATGCTAATATTACTTGAACAGTATTAATCCAAAGCTGAAAATAGTTCCGAACGAATGCACGATTTTGTTGATTGAGTACTGCTAAAAACTACAGCTGCTTATAAATAATTTAGCCTTGTCAAAAAAGAAAAGAAAAGAAAAGAAAAGAAAAGAAAAGAAAAGAAAAGAAAAGAAAAGAAAAGAAAAGAAAAGAAAGTATATATTTAAGCCGTTCAGCAGGGGACAATGGGGACAAGGAATGGAAAATCGCACAATAGTGAGAGATGGACTAACAAATTGTTGTTTTTGGTTTTTCCTTGGGATCCGTTGACAATAGAAAATAAATAATTTTTTTAAAAAGCCAGTCTAGTCCTTTAAAGGCAACTTCAGTCAGCACCACACAGCTGAAAGGCCAACACTTTCTTGCATGTGTTATATTCTTTGACTCTTGATACGCTTAGAGTTGGAATTCTCTGTATAACCATTTCTTACACTACAGGAATCTACTAAAACTAATTACTATAAACTAATAAATATCATGAAGATTTGCCTAAACGTGTTTGGACCTTGTGCCTTCATCAGTGCACAATGCACATCTTTACACCACACACACATAGTCACACACTCATACATATGTACACAGCATCTCAAAGGCGCGTCATTTTCAGAATCTTCAGCTCTATCTTTATCTCATTTTCCACCTCTGTCTCCGCACTCATTGCAGGGTTATCGTACACCTCTGTGTGAGGTTTCTTGTTATCCTCCACAGATTCTGTCTCTCTGTGCTCCTGGTCATCAGTAGCCAGCTGGCAGCATTTGCAGCAGCAACAGCATTTGGCCGTAAAAACACTGACCACTTTGTCCCAAGGAGCCAGTGAGTGGGCCCAGAGAGGCAGGAAGTCCCAGGATCGCAGTGCTGCAGGCAAACACCCGGGCTTCCTTTTCTGCAGTATGTTTATGACTATGATGAGGATCAACATGACGACCAGAGGTGCACCCACACCTACTAGCACCGGCCAGCCAGCCAGCGACAGGCTGAAGACAAAGAGTGGTAGAACGAAGAAGCAGCAGATGATGTAGACAGCGGCAAACCAGCGGTAGGAGGCGGTGATGTTGCCCAGACCTTTAGCCAGCCGGATAGGGAGGCGGGTGAAGGGGATTGGATACCACAGAATGATGCCAGAGATGTTGAACAGGAAGTGCACAAGGGCAATCTGGAACGATCATAAACACATTTTACTGATGTGCTTAAGTCATCATTTTTCCTCCTCATAAAATAAAAGATAGGTAGGTTGAGGACAGAACATGGATGGTCGTACTGGGTCAAGTGAGCTGTCAATTGAAAGGTGAGAGTGCAGGCGCCATTTTGATATCAACATATCACCTGGATGTGCCTTGTAATTGGAATTACAATGGAGAATGCTTGGAAGATTAGCACGTCTGCCACCTAATTTGAAATTATGCAACAGCAGTCTGTGGATATTTATTGATTGAATAATGTGCTGGACCTTAGTCACTGCAACAAGTTTTTGTCAGACTGTTATTGATCAGTGGATTACTATGAGAATTCATAGGTGAGTTGGCTCAATTTGTAAAAGTTTGTTTGATGTTGGCATTGATTGTACCTGCTGTTGTGACTGTATGTTAAAATGTTTTGAAAACCTATTAAAGTCAGTCTGTGTGTGTGTGTGTGTGTGTGTGTGTGTGTGTGTGTGTGTGTGTGTGTGTGTGTGTGACCTGCAGAGCATCAGCCAGTGTGTCTCCAGGACTAGCCATAGCTGCCAGGATGGCTGTGGTGGTTGTGCCGATATTTGAACCCAGAGACAAAGGGTACGCTCTTTCTATACTGATGACACCAATACCTATTCAAACAAATAGCACGCAAACAAATTCAAACAAATACATATGTTAACAACCCCCCTCTTTCTCTCCACGTGCCATTGTTTCATATATCCTTCCTGTTTAAACAGGAAATTAGCTACAGCTATCAGCTTTAAGTCTTGATAATTATAAACAAAGAAACAAACAAGGAAATGACAAGCAAGCAAGCAAAGCGGGTGTGTTCGCGCTGCCTTCAAGCTATTTTTGTTAAGAAGCAGAATCAGGTTGTCTGTTCATTTAAAGTGCAAAATAGTACATAGATTTTGATGATGAACGACATGAATGGATGGATGGATAAATAGATGGATGATGGATGAATGGATGCCCTCACCAACAAGTGGAGTAATAGCAGAAGTGAAAACCGAACTGCTCTGCACAACGAAGGTCATTCCAGCTCCGACTAAAATGGCAATGTAACCTGTGACCCAACCAAATGGAAATGGGAAATCTGCAAACACAAACAGACACACAGCATCCACATATTACTAACCAATGCAGTCACATTCACATTTACAGCACTTGACTACTGTATATACAGTGGGCACAATGCTCACCGGTGTTCAGGATCCTCTTGATGACTGAAGCCACCTGTCCCTTCAGCATGGAGTTAAGCAGCTTGACGATGAGGATCAGGCAGGAGCAGAGCACCAGCAGAGAAAGAGCCAGCAGGATCAGACCTACTGCCAGGTCAGACAGATTCACATCCACAAAGAGATGCGTACCTGCAGGCACACAGATACACACGCATGGCAGCTTTTTGGAAATGACACTGTGGACACAAATGTGACTTGTGATGACTCGTATCCTCTTTGTTTTAAAGCTGCATGAATTGATTTTTTTTGGCCCCTTGAGGGCAGAAGAACTGAAGAAGAACCTGAGAGCACACACACTCAAATACTGTGTTTATCACTTGATGAAGTTAGATGTATGGTTGGTGTTGCGAGATGCTCCACACGTTGTGTTAAAAACTGCTCTCTTTTGCTGCTGGAAATGTGGTCTATACTTATTTGTGAAGGGTGGGCTTACATTTCTCGACACCGTATGTTGTGGAAATGTTCTTCATTATGTAGGTGTAGTTGCCATCAACCCAGCAGTGAGACGTGCAGTTCTCTGGACTGGGAAGTGTAACGTTCATCAAGCTCTGAAACACAGCGGCAGTTTGACAAGGAAGATTTTAAGATGGAATATTTTGGAATATTTGGTACAGAGCTGACATGTTTTTGCTCTTACTGTGTTGGTGAAGGTTTGGCACCATTTCTTGATGAGACTCTTATTCCTGGCCTCTGGGTCTCCGGTGGCAATCCCACTAATGACAGACTGGTCCAACTGAGAGGAAGAGAAAGAAAGTGCAGAAAATGTACAACCACGTTGAAGATCATAATGTTGTAAAATGGCTTAATGTTTTATCTCTCTGATACACGAGTGATTTCTGTAAAAGAGTGAAAATAACACAATGGCATTCTTTTGTGATGAAACCCTTTATTTTCTTAGGTGGTAAAGTCGCCCATTCAGTTGAACTGCATGCTTGAGATCTCATCAAAGTGGGGAGACAGTGATGGCCACTCCATAACCTTCACCTTTTTCTGCTGAAGGATTCTCTTTGTCTTGTGTTTTGGATCATTGTCATGTTGGAAAGTCAACATGAGTCCCATGTGCAGCTTCTGGGCTGATGAAAGCAAATTGTCCTCCACCTCCATGCTTCACAGTAGGGATGGTGTGCTTTTCATCATAGGCCTTGTTGATTCCTCTCAAACATAATGTTTATAGTTGTGACCATGAAGTTCAATTTTCACTCCAAATGACTTTTTTCCAGAAGTTTTGAGGCTTGTCTAGGTGCTGTCTGCTATGTTGTCGGCGGGCTGTTTTGTGGCGTTGGTGCAGAAGCTTGTATTTCTGCTGAAGTTGGTTGTGGGTTTTCCTCTACATCCCAGCCAATTTTCCTGGCACTTGTGACTTAATACCTGTGCTTGTCTACCTGACCATGTCCTGGTACCAAGAGAACCCCTTCTGTGCATTTAAACACAGTGTTGCATGAAGCAGTTCTTCTGCATTATTTTAATGTTGTGGTCTATTCTGAAAGGTTTGTTTACATTCTGTGTTATCCAAAGACACTGGGTGAATCCTTGAGGTCTAACAAAAATGCTGAGTGCATTTCCTTCCTCAAAAAACATTTGCAAAGCTGATTTTTGAATATCTTGAATGCACATTTGAGTGTGAGAGGTCTTCTTACTCCCTGTTACTCGGCACATTGGTGAATGACACCAGGCCAGACGTGAACCAGACCACCTGCATGCTTGCACATGGGCATCTTTGTGAATGTGCAGTCAAAGCAGTATATTGCTCCACAGTGCTACTAGTGGTCAAAAACTCCACAGGGTAGACCCGAATGACTTAATGATTTTAGATTTGAGATGAGAGGTTTGCACAAGTAACAACTACATCATCAGAAAGAACATTTTACCTGTATAATTGACTCTGTGAGGACATCAGTGATCACATTTAACAGGTCCGGGGCCTCTCCGCTCTCAATATTGAAGGAGTCTGTGATGAGCTTGGTGACCACGTACAAATAACCAGTGGCAACCTCCAGAGGCAGCAGCACCAGTACAGAGAGCCAGTTGAAGAAGTCATGAACTGTGGCTCCTGCAAAAGCCCTGGGTACATTGTGAAAGGAGGTACAAAAATGCAAAGTAAGACGACCTAATGGGAGCTATATATTATAGCTGTCGAGGGAAAAGTTATCTCGAAAGTAAGTAGGTAAATACAATTATTACAATTACATAATAATAATAATAATAATAATAATAATAATAATTTGTTAATTATTATTATTATTAGTAGTAGTAGTAGTAGTAGTAGTAGTAGTAGTAGTAGTAGTATAATTATTTTTCTGATTATCTTGAGGGTCATCAGTCAGAGATTAGATAAGAAATATTAGTGTTTTATAGATAAAGGGGAAAATACATTTTGTAGATTAAATAGTGATTATATTTTATTGTCTTGGGGCTAATAAAACTCTTTACAAAGCTAAAAAAATTGACACTTTTGGATATGCTGTAATTGTAACTTAAGCTACAGGTAAGCTGTAACTTAAATGTTGAACTGACTGTATGTGTTGTGCTGATGCATCTGTGAGGCTGTTGCCAGTGTAGATGTTATTTCATTACAGGTCAATGTATTTATTTGACTATTAGAGCAATAAAAGATCATTCATCAGGGTCATACGGCAGATACTGTTGCAGCTTATCTCTGCATGCTCTTGTAATTATGTTATGGGTTATATATGCGTATTCACAGCAAAGCACATTGTTCTTGAGAAACGTTTTATGTGGGCTTTCTGAACTGCAGAGAGAGAGAGAGACAAAGGAAGCTCTGCATCACACACAAAATGATTACCTGCGGAAGGTGCTGCGATCACCAGCCTGCGTCATGGCGACTAGTGTGTTGGTGACCGAGGTGCCGATGTTGGTGCCCATGATGATGGGAACAGCCAGCTGGACCGAGAGCACTGCCAAAGCACACAGTTCTCCTTCATCATCACTCCTCCCTCTCCTCTACACCTCCAACATCATTATCCTTCATGTGTATGTACTGTGCATAGATCTGTGTGTGTGTATGTGTGTAGAAGCTCATACTCACGTCCAGAGGATACCATGCTGACAACTATGGAGGAGGAAGTGGATGAGCTCTGGACCAGCAGGGTGACCAGAACGCCAATGACCAGACCAGCCAGAGGGTTGGACAAAACTGAATTATCCTGAAAGATGTCACCTGCTGCTTTACCTGGACAAGGTGAACATGGAGAATGTACATTTTCAAAATAATGCCCACTTCCACCTTCAAAGTACGCAGCAGAGAGGGACCGTTAGAATATAAATCACAGCAGCACTGTGCTTTGATATGCGTAACAAAGACAAAGCAGCTGCATATTAACACCATGTTAAAAGGATTTTGACATGTCAGCAGGAAAAGGACAAATAGTAAAATGAATAAAGGCTGAATTTCACTTAGCTGCTTCAGTTTCATTGTGCTGGTATCACATGTTAGCTCACTGTCACGCTGTCAGGACTTACTGGGACACTTGTTACCAATAACACGTGCTTTTCCTATTATGACAAGTTCAAATGTCTGCTGTGAAAAGTTTATGGGTCATCATAACACCCACGTATGGCTTCAGACAGACGTCAGTGTGTTCACCTCCAACGAGCTGGAAAGCTGAGCTGAGGATGTCAAGAGAGCAGATGAACATGTAGAGGAGACCCAGCAGCACGATCAACTTCCCCACCGACAGCAACACTCTCAACACCTTTCCTTTGGTGTCCAGAGCTGAGGCAGAGACAAGACATGAATGGGGTTAAAAAAGGGAAATAACATTATTTTTCATTTGTTGATACCGTTTTTAGAGATTTATCCATTTTCACCTGTCGTAGCAGGAAAACAGAGGTGAAACAAACGAAGGCTCAGTCCATTTAAGAGTATCAGTAACCTGTGTTTGTCCTGCTGTGACATCTCTTCATATATCTGCCATGAAAGGTTTGAGGCAGATTCATAGGAAATATGAGAACAGAGGGGGCTTTTTTAAAAGCATTTCACTGTAATTTTATCATCGCCGTATGATCCAAAACTTGGTCAAGAGTATAAACTGTAAGTTGACATGTTTCTTATCCAAAACACACAGCTCACACTAGCTCCAAAAAAAAAAAAAAGGGGGTTTACTCGCCCACTGTCCTCCATACAAATCAATGTAGTCAAAAAAACATTACTCCAATAGTAATTGCTGCCATTTACATAATCAGAAATAAATAATATTGCATTCGTATTGGATTAGTCACTCTTGCAGTAGGTTACAGTAACAATTTTAAGGTTGTTGATGTTCACTCTTAAGTGGAGTCACTGTTTAACTCTTGTGTTCAGTGTGTTGCCATAGACTCAGCTTTCCCTCTAGCTACTGTCTGGATCACATCCATACTATTTATGACCTCTACCTAATCATCAGTGTCACTGATGTGATTTATTGTTTTATCAATGAGGCAATAATCTTTGAAGTTCAGTCAGTACAGAGCTCATAAAAAGCATGAACCAACTTTGGAAAGTTTTTCTGTTTTACAACATTGAACTGGGTAGCTCCAATGTGGCTTTTTGAACCTTGAACATGAAAGTGACAACATTTAGTTATCCGAATGAATTGCAAATAGAAAACACGTTTACATTAGTATTCACCCCCTTTAATACACTTAAAAATGGTGCAGCCAATTTGTTTTAGAAGTCACATAATTAGTTAAATAGTGACCACGTGTGTAGTTGAGGGGTTTCATTTGATTGTAGCATAAATACACATGTGTGTGGAGGGTACATGAAGACAAAGGAACGCTCTGAGCAATTCTGCAAAAAAGCAACATGAAATGAACTTTGATTTGATAAGAAGTGAAACACACTAATAAAACATGTCCAAAGTGGTGAGTTCCTCTTCACGCCACGGTAAAAAACGACTTACTCCAGACTTGTCACACTGTATAGACTCTGAGTATCTTAATATGTAATGTGCTATTTTATTGGACTGCACAAAAACAGTAGACTTAACAGCTGCTGTGTGGTTATGTAACAATGCTATGCGGAACACTTTATCATATCTACAGCAGGCTATATGTCATCCATTAGTAATGTACTGACCACATGTATCTAATCAGGACACACGTTCCTCTATAAAAACAAGGATAAGACAATCGTGGACTTGTACTTATAACAATGTTACATGGGGACATTGTGAGTCTTCACCTGACCATGGGACCCCTGTGTCCTTCAGCTCTGGCAGGTCCCACGGGTCTGTGTCCTCCGGCTCCTCCTCAATCAAAGCCACCGTGGAGTGAGCAGGGCTTGCTTTGACCTCTAAGACAAACAAAACCCTGAATACATTTTCTGTCCTTTCCCACAGCTAAAGACTTAAAAGACATTTTAATGGTATCTTCTACTTAACTCTACAATAGCCTTCTGTTGCAGTATGAAAACTACCTTTGCTGTGATTTCCATGTCTCTCATTGGGGTCTTCCTTGTATTTGCTCTCAGCAGCCATTGGCTGAAAAGAAAGAAAAACAAAAATATTATTCCAAACTGTGGGAAATATTTACTTCTTAAATTGGGTTTGTCACTATTTAAAGGTCATAGACAATAATTTCCAGAAGCTGAGATCAGTGTGTTCAAATTGTTACTTTATAAAGAGACTCCAGTTAAATCAAATATGCCAACCTGAGTGTTTGCCACATAAAGCATGATGCTGGTTGGCATCACATCATGTCATTACATTTTACAGAAGTCAGTTGTATTTGATGCTTTGTTAAGCACAGGCCAACTCTATCTAAGTTTGTATGAACAACAACAACAAAAAAAAAACAACATTACAGTTTGACTTTCAGGATATTAGGTTCAGAAACATCACACACACACACACACACACACACACACACACACACACACACACACACACACACACACACACACACACACACACACACACACACACACACACACACTGTCTCTCACATGCCATGGTATTGATCTTATTGTCACATGGTCTGGCTGCAGTAAAATTCCATTCACACAACAGTGTAGCACAGAGAGAAAGCAACCAGCAAAATCAATGCTGAAAAAGTGTTACACTTCAACAGTTTCCTGTTTGAATGTGTTCATTAACTATTGATAGAAGTCTCTTACGAATAAATCTAAAAATATTATATCATGTTATTCTGTTTGATGTGCAATTTACCAAAGCCCTGATTTCTATAATTACTTAAAACAGTATCACTACATAGTTTAGATTATGTTTCATGTGCTGAGTTTCAGTTGGTGTTTCCAAGCTGAGTTTCAGTTTCCTCCGTCATCATGTAATAATTTAGCTATTAATAATAAGCTTGATAATAACGTTGTGTTTTAATGTCCCCTTCAGGCTCTTAATTTCATTCAAAGAGATAAATACTGAATTCATATCCCAGAGTTTTCAGGTGACAGCAGTAACAAAGCATGCAGATCTATAGATCGCTTGTCCTCACCTGTGGCAGGCGCAGTGAGTCCATGCTCCGTATGTGCTGCGCTCACCTGAGCTTCACGCTTAGAAATACAGGTAGAGCGGAAGGCTGGGGGTGGGTGGTCCGTGGAGGGCAGAAGAGAGAGTGATGTGCAGTGTTCACATCACCAGGAACTTGTCCATCTCATAGATAAGACGAGCACACCCTTCAAACCTTGATTAGTCCTACCTGACTGCTGTAATCTCTCTGCAAGTTGCTTTGCAAACTGATTCACATGATACCTGATTAGTGTTGAGCTGATGGTCTGCTCAACCTGTGCACTTTATCAAAATACCTGACTGCCTTAATGCCTAGCATTCATAACAGCTTCTGTTGTTTGTTTGTCCGGTTTGCATATGTTTCCATCCATTTAAAATAGACATGCCTGCTGAGAAAGGACTGCCTGCACCTCTCAACAAACTTCCTAAATACTCTGTTACATCTGCCTCACACAGCCCTCACAGCAATGGTAGCTCCAGCTGGTGGGCCCTGAGATGAACCACAGGAGAGGAGCGGCACAGAGAATGGCTCCCCTGACAATGGTTTATCCCACTAACAGATTGACCACAGGGGTGGGGGTGTGAGGGGTGTGTACACAGTGTACACTGTGAATGTGGGTGTGTTCTATTTTGGGCACACAACAAGGTTTTTCTGCAGCAATCTATTGATTATCTTAATACATCTAGCCATGGTTCAATACTTCAGAATATCAATGATCGAAGTTTAGGCCTGCAGATGTGCTGATGATGCCTGAGAGGACTTAGAGGAGAGAAAGTCAGCTCAGGCCACTCTGATACAATTGACTTTCCATAAAAGTCATGACCTAACAATATTAGGTGAGGACAGACGGGGAATCCAACATCCTCTTTGACAGCCTCTGTATCTGACATGTCCGACACTCACATACAGTCACCACCACTGCATTTTTACATCTGAATGCACAAGAGCTCTTTGTTAAAGTGTTTATCCAGGTCATGTGCCGATGAAACACCTCAATATACCTAATACAATACAGACAACATACACCAAGTACACGCAGCTAAAACGAATGCAGTCTAACACAGCAGTCCTGCAATACATCCTACCTTTGTGATGGGTGTTTTTGCTATTTAGCTTACCCTCATTGTCAGAAATGGGCTGGACAAAATAATGGAAATACCTGTCAGTATATTACACCGCAAACTGCAGCCTCCAAAGTTATTCTCTGAAACAGTTTCAACAAAACTGAATATTAAATGTCATTAAGGTAGGATATATTGCAGGATTGTCATATTAGACTGCATTAGCTTTAGCCAGGTGTGGCTTACAATCTTTTGTTTGTTGGGGGCAGTACACAATGATAAACACTGAGGGGGGTGATCAAGCAGGTAAATTGCAGCCGTGACCCAATATGTGAGACCAGAGGCCTATTTGAGTGGCCCAGGTGTCCACAGTGGCTTCACAGTGAACCAAGTGAGACCTAAGTGTCCCAAATGATTGTCAAAGTTGCCCAAGTGCAGCCAAGCACCCATGTGATCGGCCTAAAACCGTGTCTGATGGACTGAATTGCTCCCCTGTTGCTCCAGTGTGACCTTAGGATAAAAAGGAAGCATAAGTCTACTCTGTCACACACACACACACACACACACACACAGAGAGAGAGAGAGAGAGAGAGAGAGAGAGAGAGAGAGAGAGAGAGAGAGAGAGAGAGAGAGAGAGAGAGAGAGAGCAATTGATGCTCTTTAAACAAGACATTTGTTACTTTTATGATCTCTCATGTCTTTGATGAGGGCGTGAGAAATATTCACTCTCATATTCTTTAAATGTATAAAAAAGCATAACTGGAAAGGAAATGAAACTTTTTTTTAGCAGGAGAGCAACAGACCAACACACTCAGCGTTTCAGTGAATATTTCACAGGCCAATACTGCCATCTGCTGGACAAAACAAACCCAACTCTCTCAGATTTCTTACTGGTAGTTCACCTGTGGCTTCTAAACATGAGACCAAAATATACTGAAGACACTTTGAAAAGAAAATGTGTTTGACTGTAAAATCATATGGTAATTAATATACATCCAAGACTGGATTGTCAACTGAGAATCACAGAAGAACCCAAAGACACCAAAGGGATCCAAAAAAATGTAGATTCACTATGTGACAATTGTTTTTTTTGATTACCTTCAAAAATGAGAAATGTAAAGGTAAGACAATTTATAGTTACATTTTTAACTCAACTATATTTATTATTATTATTATTATTATTATTATTGTTGTTGTTGTTGTTATCATCATCATCATCATCATCATCATCAGAGGGTCTTAAATGTGTACCACTGTGCTGTAAAAGCAAATTGTAACGTAATTTTTTTTTGTTTTCATTAAATATAAAACAGTCACAGGGCTAGAAATGTGTTTTTGTTCACACGGTGCATTTTCCTAAATATAATGTAGCCAAATAACTAACTAACTAACCAATAACTAATTGACAAACTGAATAACAGCTGAGAACCTTTAATGGCATTGAGTATTTAAGGATATGTTCTCAACCAGGAAGCTTTTCAAACTTTTTATTTGATGGAGCAAACACTGCTGGATTAACAGCAGTTTGTCAGACTGAGATAAATAATAAACCAGATGAAAGTCGGCATATGAATATGATGAAGAGTTGCCTGAGCCAACACATGCATTGAATTTTCTGTTGTATTGTTGTCGGCCAGCCCTGCAATCGACTGGCGACCGGTCCAGGGTGTACCCCGCTTCTCGCCCGTTGACGGCTGGGATAGGCTCCAGCACCCCCCGTGACCCCGAAAGGGATAGGCAGTATAGAAAATGGATGGATGGATGGATGTTGTCGGCCATGTTTCTTCCTGCTTTCCTGTCCTCTCTCTAAAAGACAAATGACAGACAAAGAGATTAACAGTTAATAACTTTATCGATGAAGCTCACAGAAGAAATATTGATTAATACAAGAACTGTTCATGCTGTCTCTTTGCTCATCTCTTGTCTCGTCTGGTCTTGGTGAGGACTTGTTCCTTCCTGGTGTCCTCTCCTCTCTCTATGAGACAAATGACAGGTTAGAATAACAGTCAAAAAAGTTATCAGTGAGACACACAAAAGAATTATTGATCAATACAAGAATTCGGACAACATCATCAAATAAATGTGAATTTACCTTTTGAAATGAGAGGGTTCACTGTGCATGCTGTCTTTTTGTTCGTCTGGTCTGGTCTGGTCTGGTCTGTTCTTGGTGAGGACTTGTTTCTTCCTGGTTTCTTCTTCTTGAACAGATATTGCACAAAAATTGTACACTGAAAATAAGAGAATTTCCCTATGCTGTTTAATTTGTTTGTATACTAAGTTATTATTGATGAATATCATTTATTATTTTTTCCACAATTAGGTCATAATCATGAGGTGCATTTTTACCATGGTACCGTCTCAACCATACCCCATATGTGTACATCTGTTGATGATGACTGAACATCAATTGTAAATGTAATAAACTTTTTTAAAAATGACAATTTGACAAGATAATTTAATATAAATTCATTCCTCTTTTCTGAAATTAAACTTTGGTAACTTTGGTTGCCAGCTGTGCACTCTACATGAGACCACATGCCACATCTGGAGCACAACACCCATTGCTCTCCTGGCTTTGACCTTGAAAACCACTCCGCGCACACCAGGCATTGGGTGTCTTCTGTGCTTTTCTTCTCCTTTTTCCCTCCTTCCTCCTTGCCAGGATCTTTCTTTTTACCTTCAAGGAGGACTCTTTCTTCTCCTCTTCAAGGGCCTTCTTTTCAGGGGTATCTGTGAGAATGGTGCTGTTCCTTTTCCTCCGCTGCTGACGATTGACTGTTCTGGGGCCAGCTTTGGGATGAGGCCTGACTATTTCAGGAGAAAAGTCTGGAACAGGCTCCTGGTGAACAAGAAAACACACAGACCACACAGAAACACACATATGAATATTTAACTTTCAGAATTGGACAAGCAATATACTAATTAAAATACATTTTTCTTACTTCAGTGGTGATAGTTTCCTCCTCTTGTATAGACAGAGGAACATCAACTAATGTGAGGGTCACTTCCTGAAGACCCTCAGAGTTTACGGTTATGACAGGCCTAGGCAGAGCAGTGGACGATGAGAGGATGACAGGTGATGGTCCGGCTGTTGTGAGGGAGGCAGAGAAGAGCTCAGGTGGACTGGGGTTGACCATGGATGGTCCGGCTGTTGTGAGGGAGGCAGAGAAGAGCTCAGGTGGACTGAGGTTGACCATGGATGGTCCGGCTGTTGTGAGGGAGGCAGAGAAGAGCTCAGGTGGACTGAGGTTGACCATGGATGGTCCAGCTGTAGTGAGGGCAGCAGCAGATGGCCCAGACGTTGTGGGGGCGGCAGTGGATGGCTCAGGGAGGGATGCCTCTGGAATAGGCCTGTCAGTGACTGATGCAGGGAGAAAATCATCTTTCTTGAAAATGTCTGCTTTGTAGGGCCAGATGCCAGTGCTTGAGAAGCCCTTTTTTACATTCAGGAGTGACGCTGCCAGGAGCAAGATGTTGTTCAGCAACTGTGGCAGGTCGTAGATGGTGACCGTTTCCCCTGGATGCTCTCGGTGCCACTTGCCCATCTCGCTGTTGAAGTGCTTCTTACGTGGCCCATAGACAGCCTTGTCCAGAGGTTGTAAACGGTGGAGAGGACAACATCACCACACCGTTTTCCCACCAGAAGTTGGTGGCTTCGATTGAAATGTGGAGGAGCGGTTGTCCAAAAGAAGCAGGACCTTCCTCTCTTCAGTTGGCCTGGCGTGATGAACAAAATGCTGTAGGAAGACGACAAAGTCCTGCTCCTGCATCCATCTGCTGTGCCTATTGGGGGGTGGGGGGGGAATGTTGCCAAGAGCATTTCCTGCCAATGCCATCGTAACCAGGACCCCTCTCTCAGCTGATGTCATTGCCCCCACTCTTCTCACTCCCTTCGTGGCGACGAGTGAGCCAGGTTTCTGGACAGTCACGAGCCCCGTCTCATCAACATTCCAAACATCTTTGTCCTCAAAGTTGTGCTTCTTGTTGACTGAGGCTAGCTTATCAAAGAAGGTTGCCACATTCAACTAATTGAAATGAGCGTTTCGGTAGAGACTTGTAGCCTGAGGCCTCCTGATGGACAGACGTTGGTGCCTCTCGCCCCTGCCATGCCATTTATTAATACAAATTAAAGGCTATAAAAAAATTTTCATTTTACAGAAAATTGATTTGCAACACCTGTTATGTATTATGATACTGGCTTATCTGTCATTGTATTTGACCTGGTCTCTCCCGATTGGTGTTTTTAGTGCATTCTTACCTCTTTTGGGGGTAGCCTGTGGTATAAGGCTGCTGCATTTCTGACATAGGCTACCAGGCTGAGCTCCTGCATTGCAGCTCCCTGTACCCTACTGAGGGCAACATGCTTGAGCCCTGTTCAGCCAACGCTATCTTCCTTTTGACATATCGAGCAAGTGAAGGGACAGGAATGCAAAATTCCTTAGCTACGCTCCTAATTGACCTCCCTTCCTGCACCACTTCTGAGGCCCTCTCTAAGAGCTGTGCTGGCACTCCCCTATTTGTGGTCCCAACTCTGAAGCGGGGCATCCTGCAATATAGCACAAAAATACAAACATTAGCAAAAAGTCCATACAGGCTACACAACATAGCTAGGTTCTACCACCTTGCCTATTACACCACACGCTAAATTATCCTTATATCATTTATGGTTAAAAAGATGTCCATTAGTATAACACTCTTCAAGTATCACAAATATTAAATTTTATTTTCATTTTCTTTGTTTGTGCTCTTATTATGACTTATAACATGTTATCGTCACGCTGCACAACTTAACAGCATGTGATGTTATAGAACTCTATCACAGGTACAGTTGAGACATTGTGTCTCAACTGTACCCCACTAACCACTTTTTTTGTGTTTCTCTAGATTGTGCAGTGACCTAACATGCTAGGATAGCATGAAATATGTGAGTTTTTAGGGCACACAATAATGATTGCAATGATGTAAGTTATGGTTGATGGTCACAAAAGGATTATAAGCTATTCATTGTGGAAGGGACATGGTAAAGTGAAATTCTGACCTTAGTAAAAAGACTTTTGCTGATATCTTCGGACTGGAGATGCTAACACTCTTCAAATTTCCCACCACCAAAGAGGATGCTAATATGCATGTGCTGAGTAAAAACGGCAGCTCAGCCTGCAGCGCGGGCAAGATATTAAGGGTGTTTCAACATGTCTCAACTATACTCACTCCACCCAGTTCATGTAGTCTCAGCCCGATTTTGAGAAGATTTTGTCATGGCCGACAAATTAGCTTCATAATGACTGATTCTGAACGACAATCGGGCATCTATACGTCTGTAGTTTGCCTTGCTTGATGAGTTATCTCCTGGTGTCCTCTCCTCTCTCTAAAAGACAAATGACAGACAAGGGGAGTAAAAGTTTGTAACTCCAACAATTAAATGAAGAAGAATGATTGATCAACATTAAACATCAAAAAATAACATTAAATCAACATGTATTTACCTTTTGAAATGAGAGAGTTCACCATGCATGCTGTCTCTTTCCTCGATTCTTGTCTGATTTTGCTGAGGACTTCTGTCTGACTGGTGTGCTATCTCTAAAAGACAAATGACACATAATGGAGACAACAGTTAATAACATGATCAATGATGCTCAAAGAATAATCGATCGATGTAAGAATTCTGATAATGAGATCCAATAAATCTTTATTTACCTTTTGAAATGAGAGGGTTCACACCGCGTGCTGTCTCGCTCGTCTCATCTGGTCCTGGTGAGGACTTTTTTCGTCCTGTTTTTTGTCCTGTTTTTGAGGTGATTTTGTCATGGCCGACAAATTAGATGCATCATGGCTGATTTTGAAGGACAATCAGGCGTTTATACGTCCATAGTTTGACATGTCATAAATGATTTTGAACGATAATCAGGCAACGATACATCTGCAGTTTGACATGCTTTGTGAGGACTTGTTTCTTCCTGGTGTCCTCTCCTCTCTCTAAAAGACAAATGACAGATAAGAGAAACAGTTAATAACTTTATCAATGTATGAATTCTGATAATAAGATCCAATAAATATTTATTTACCTTTTGAAATGAGAGGGTTCACACTGCATGCTGTCTTGTTCCTCGGCTCGTCTGGTCTTTGTGAGGACTTGTTTCGTCCTGTTTGTTGTCCTGTCTTTAATGTCGGGATCAGACTGTATGAACTGAGCCCGATTTTGAGGTGATTTTGTCATGACCGACAAATTAGATGCATCATGGCTGATTTTGAAGGACAATCAGGTGTTTATACGTCCATAGTTTGACATGTCATAGATGATTTTGAACGATAATCAGGCAATGATACATCTGCAGTTTGACATGCTTTGTGAGGACTTGTTTCTTCCTGGTGTCCTCTCCTCTCTCTAAAAGACAAATGACAGATAAGAGAAACAGTTAATAACTTTATCAATGAGGTAAAGAGAAAAATTATTGATCAATGAATGAATCCTGATAAGATCCAATAAATATTTATTTACCTTGAGAAATGAGAGTGTTCATTCTGCATGCTGTCTCTTTGCTCGCCTCGTCTGGTCTTGGTGAGGACTTGTTTCGTCCTGCTTTTGTATCTTCTCTGTAATGTTGGGATCAGACTGTGTGAACTGAGCCCATTTTTGACAAATTAGCTGCATCATGGCTGATTTTGAAGGACGTTTGGCGTTTATCACGTGTCGTCTGACATGCTTGATGAGGACTCCTCTCCTCCTGGTGTCCTCTCCTCTCTAAAAGACAAATGACAGACAAGGGAGACAACATTTAATAACATTATCAATGATCCTTACAAAAGAATAATGATTGATCAATGTATGAATTCTGAGATTAAGATCCAATAAATATTTATTTACCTGTTGAAATGAGAGGGTTCACACTGCATGCTGTCTCTTTGCCCGTCTTGTCTTGTCTTGGTGAGGACTTGTTTCGTCCTGCTTTTGTCTCCTCTCTCTAATGTTGGCATCAGACTGTATGAACTGAGCCCGATTTTGAGGTGATTTTGTCATGACCGACAAATTAGCTGAGTCATAGATGATTTTGAATGATAATCAGGCAACGCTACATCTGCAGTTTGACATGCTTTGTGAGGACTTGTTTCTTCCTGGTGTCCTCTCCTCTCTCTAAAAGACAAATGACAGATAAGAGAAACAGTTCATAACTTAATCAATGAGGCACAGAGAAAAATTATTGGTCAATGAAAGACTTCTGATCATAAAAGACAACAAATATTTATTTACCTTTTGAAATTAGAGGGTTCACACTGCATGCTGTCTCTTTGCTCGATTCTTGTCTGATTTTGCTGAGGACTTCTGTCTGTCTGACATCATTTCTTGCCTCGCTGGGCTTACTGAGGACTTGTCTCTGTCTGGTGTCCTCTCTTCTCTCTAATGTCGGCATCACACGACATGAATCCAGCCCGATTTTAAGACAAATTTGTCCTGACGGACGAATGACTGGCAACATAGCTGATTTTCAACCACAATTGGCCGTCAATACACATGTACTTTTACATGCCGAACGTTGAAATGAGAGGATTCACACTGTATGCTGTCTCGTTGCTCGTCTCGTCTGGTCTTGGTGAGGACTTGTTTCATCCTGCTTTTGTCTCTTCTCTCTCATGTCGGGATCATACTGTATGAACTGAGCCCGATTTTGAGACGATTTTGTCATGGCCGACAAATTAGATGCATCATGGCTGATTTTGAGGGACAATTGGGCGTCTAAACGTGTACAGTATTGTCTGACATGCTTGATTAGGACTCCTTTCCTCCTTTTGTCCTCTCTCTAAAAGACAAATGACGGACAAGAAAAACAGTTAAGAACTTAATCAATGAGGCAAAGAGAACAACTGTTGGTCAATGAAAGACTTCTGATAATAAAAGAGAACAAATATTTATTAACCTTTTGAAATGAGAGGGTTCACACTGCATGCTGTCTCTTTGCTCGTCTCATCTGGTCTTGATGAGGACTTGCTTTTGTCTCCTCTCTCTAGTGTCGGGATCAGACTGAATGAACTGAGCCTGATTTTGACAAATTCGCTGCGCCATGGCTCATTTTTGAAGGACAATCGAGCATCTATGCATCTGTAGTCTGACGTGTTTGATGAGGACTTTCCTCCTGGTGTCCTCTCCTCTCTCTTAAAGACAAATGACACACAAGGGAGACAACAGTTAAAAACACTATCAGTGATGCTTGAAGAATAATAATTGATCAATGTACGAATTCTGATAATAAGATCCAAAAATATTTATTTACCTTTTGAAATGAGAGGGTTCACACTGCATGCTGTCTTGTTGCTCGGCTCGTCTGGTCTTGGTGAGGACTTTTTCGTCCTGTTTTTTGTCCTGTCTTTAATGTCGGGATCAGACTGTATGAACTGAGCCCGATTTTGAGACGATTTTGTCATGACCGACAAATTAGCTGCATCATGGCTGACTTTGAGGACAATCAGGCGTCTATATGTCCATAGTTTGACATGCTTGATGAGGAGTCTTTTCTTCCTTTTGTCCTCTCACTGAAAGACAAATGACAGACAAGACAGTTAATAACTTTATCAATGAGGCACAGAGAAAAATTATTGATCAATGTATGAATTCTGAAAATGAGATCCAATAAATATTTATTTACATTTTCAAATGAGAGGGTTCACCATAGCATGCTGACTCTTTGCCCCTCTCGTCTGGTCTTGGTGAGGACTTGTTTCATCCTGCTTTTGTCTCCTCTCTCTAATGTCGGGATCAGACTGTATGAACTGAGCCCAATTTTGAGGTGATTTTGTCATGGCCAACAAATTAGCTGAGTCATAGATGATGTTGAATGATAATCGGGCGTCTATACGTCTGTAGTTTGACATGCTTTGTGAGGACTCGTTTCTTCCTGGTGTCCTCCCTCTAAAAGACAAATGACAGACAAGAAAAACAGTTAATAACTTTATCAATGAGGCACAGAGAAAAATATTTAACAATTGAAAAAATATTTATTAACCTTTTGAAATGAGAGGGTTCACAGAGCATGCTGTCTCTTTGCTCGTCTCATCTGGTCTTGATGAGGACTTGCTTTTGTCTCTTCTCTGTAATGTTGGGATCAGACCGTGAACTGAGCCCTATTTTGACAAATTAGCTGCGTCATGGTTGATTTTGAGGGACAATCAGGAGTCCATACGTCTGTCATCTGACACGCTTGATGAGGACTCCTTCCCTCCTGGTGTCCTCTCCTCTCTCTAAAAGACAAATGACAGATAAAAAGAACAGTTAATAACTTAATCAAGTTATTACGAATGACTGGCAACATAGCCGATTTTGAACCACAATCGGCCGTCGATACGCATGTACTTTTAAATGCCAAACGTTGAAATGAGAGGGTTTACACTGCATGCTGTCTCGTTGCTCGTCTGGTCTGGTCTTGGTGAGGACTTGTTTCATCCTGCTTTTGTCTCTTCTCTCTTATGTCAGGATCATACTGTATGAACTGAGCCCGATTTTGAGACGATTTTGTCATGGCCGACAAATTAGCTGCATCATGGCTGATATTGAAGGACGTTTGGCGTTTATACACGTGTCGTCTGACTTGCTTTTGTCTCCTCTCTCTAGTGTCGGGATCAGACTGCATGAACTGAGCCCGATTTTGACAAATTAGCTGCGCCATGGCTAATTTTTGAAGGACAATCGAGCATCTATGCCTCTGTAGTCTGACGTGTTTGATGAGGACTTTCCTCCTGGTGTCCTCTCCTCTCTCTAAAAGACAAATGACACACAAAGGAGACAACAGTTAATAACATTATCAATGATGCTCAAAGAATAATAATCCATCAATGTAAGAATTCTGATAATAAGATCCAATAAATATTTATTTACCTTTTGAAATGAGAGGGTTCACACTACATGCTGTCTTGTTCCTCGGCTCGTCTGGTCTTGCTGAGGACTTTTTCGTCCTGTTTTTTGTCCTGTCTTTAATGTCGGGATCAGACTGTATGAACTGAGCCCGATTTTGAGACCATTTTGCCATGGCCGACAAATTAGCTGAGTCATAGATTATTTTGAAGGATAATCAGGCAACGATACGTCTGCAGTTTGACATGCTTTGTGAGGACTTGTTTCTTCCTGGTGTCCTCTCCTCTCTCTAAAAGACAAATGACAGATAAGAGAAACAGTTAATAACTTAATCAATGAGGCAAAGAGAAAAATTATTGATCAATGAATGAATCCTGATAAGATCCAATAAATATTTATTTACCTTTTGAAATGAGAGGGTTCACACTGCATGCTGTCTTGTTGCTCGGCTCGTCTGCTCTTGGTGAGGACTTGTTTCGTCCTGTGTTTTTGTCCTCTCTTCAATGTCAGGATCAGACTGTATGAACTGAGCCCGATTTTGAGGCGATTTTGTCATGGCCGACAAATTAGCTGCATCATGGTTGACGTTGAAGGACAATCAGGCGTCTATATGTCCATAGTTTGACATGCTTGATGAGGACTCCTTTCTTCCTTTTGTCCTCTCACTGAAAGACAAATGACAGACAAGAAAAACAGTTAATAACTTTATCAATGAGGCACAGAGAAAAATTATTGATCAATGTATGAATTCTGAAAATAAGATCCAAGAAATATTTATTTACCTTTTGAAATGAGAGGGTTCACACTGCATGCTGTCTTGTTGCTCGTCTCGTCTGGTCTTGGTGAGGACTTGTTTCCTCCTGCTTTCGTCTCCTCTCTCTAATGTCGGGATCAGACTGCATGAACTGAGCCTGATTTTGAGACGATTTTGTCATGACCGACAAATTAGCTGAGTCATAGATGATGTTGAATGATAATCGGGCGTCTATACGTCTGCAGTCTGACATGCTTTATGGGGACTCGTTTCTTCCTGGCGTCCTCTCTCTAAAAGACAAATGACAGATAAGAGAAACAGTTAATAACTTAATCGATGAGGCACAGAGAAGAACTATTGGTCAATGAATGACTTCTGATAATAAAAGAGAACTAATATTTATTTACCTTTTGAAATGAGAGGGTTCACACTGCATGCTGTCTCTTTGCTCGATTCTTGTCTGATTTTGCTGAGGACTTCTGTCTGTCTGGTGTCCTCTCTCTAAAAGACAAATGACACACAAAGGAGACAACAGTTAATAACATGATCAATGATGCTCAAAGAATAATAATTGATCAATGTAAGAATTCTGATAATAAGATCCAATAAATATTTATTTACCTTTTGAAATGAGAGGGTTCACACTGCATGCTGTCTTGTTGCTCGTCTCGTCTGGTCTTGGTGAGGACTTGTTTCCTCCTGCTTTCGTCTCCTCTCTCTAATGTCGGGATCAGACTGCATGAACTGAGCCTGATTTTGAGACGATTTTGTCATGACCGACAAATTAGCTGAGTCATAGATGATGTTGAATGATAATCGGGCGTCTATACGTCTGCAGTCTGACATGCTTTATGGGGACTCGTTTCTTCCTGGCGTCCTCTCTCTAAAAGACAAATGACAGACAAGAAAAACAGTTAATAACTTCATCAATGAGGCACAGAGAAAAACTATTGATCAATGTAGGAATTCTGACGCTAAAAGAGATCAAATATTTACTTACCTTTTGAAATGAGAGGGTTCACCATACAACCAGTCTCTTTGCTCATCTCATCTCATCTGGTTTTACTGAAGACTTGGTGGTGTCGCCTCCTCTCTCTACAGAGGACAGGTTAGAAGAACAGGTAACAAGGTTATCAGAGAAACACAAAAGAATAATTGATCAAAACAGCATTTCTGATAATAACAGAATAAATATGTATTTACCTTTTGAAATGAGAGGGTTCACCAGAGCATGCTGTCTCTCTGCTCATTTCTTGCCTCGCCTGGCTTACCGAGGACTTGTCTCTGTCTGGTGTCCTCTCTTCTCTCTAATGTCGGCATCACACGACATGAATCCAGCCCGATTTTAAGATGAATTTGTCCTGACAGACGAACGACTGGCAACATAGCCGATTTTGAACCACAATCGGCCGTCAATACGCATGTACTTTTACATGCCGAACGTTGAAATGAGAGGATTCACACTGTATGCTGTCTCGTTGCTCGTCTGGTCTGGTCTTGGTGAGGACTTGTTTCCTCCTGCTTTTGTCTCCTCTCTCTAATGTCGGGATCAGACTGGATGAACTGAGCCCGATTTTGAGACAATTTTGTCATGGCCTACAAATTAGCTGCATCATGGCTGATTTTGAGGGACAATCGTGCGTCTATACATCTGCAGTCTGACATGCTTTATGAGGACTCGTTTCTTCCTGGCGTCCTCTCTCTAAAAGACAAATGACAGACAAGAAAAACAGTTAACAACTTTATCAATGAGGCACAGAGAAAAAATTATTGGTCAATGTATGAATCCTGATAAGATCCAATAAATATCTATTTACCTTTTGAAATGAGAGGGTTCACACTGCATGAATGTCTCTTTGCTCGTCTAGTCTGGTCTTGGTGAGGACTTGTTTCGTCCTGCTTTTGTATCTTCTCTGTAATGTTGGGATCAGACTGTGTGAACTGAGCCCAATTTTGACAAATTAGCTGCATCATGGCTGATTTTGAAGGACGTTTGGCGTTTATACACGTGTCGTCTGACATGCTTGATGAGGACTCCTTTCCTCTTGGTGTCCTCTCCTCTCTCTAAAAGACAAATGACAGACAAGGGAGACAACATTTAATAACATTATCAATGATGCTTACAAAAGAATAATGATTGATCAATGTATGAATTCTGAGAATAAGATCCAATAAATACTTATTTACCTTTTGAAATGAGAGGGTTCACACTGCATGCTGTCTTGTTCCTCGGCTCGTCTGGTCTTGGTGAGGACTTTTTCTTCCTGTTTTTTGTCCTCTCTTTAATGTCAGCATCAGACTGTACGAACTGAGCCCGATTTTGAGACAATTTTGTCATGGCCGACAAATTAGCTGCATCATGGCTGATTTTGAGGGACAATCGGGCATCTAAACGTGTGTCGTCTGACATGCTTAATGAGGACTCCTTTCCTCCTGGTGTCCTCTCCTCTCTCTAAAAGACAAATGACAGACAAGAAAAACAGTTAAGAACTTAATCAATGAGGCAAAGAGAACAACTGTTGGTCAATGAAAGACTTCTGATAATAAAAGAGAACAAATATTTATTAACCTTTTGAAATGAGAGGGTTCACACTGCATGCTGTCTCTTTGCTCGTCTCATCTGGTCTTGATGAGGACTTGCTTTTGTCTCCTCTCTCTAGTGTCGGGATCAGACTGAATGAACTGAGCCTGATTTTGACAAATTAGCTGCGCCATGGCTAATTTTTGAAGGACAATCGAGCATCTATGCATCTGTAGTCTGACGTGTTTGATGAGGACTTTCCTCCTGGTGTCCTCTCCTCTCTCTAAAAGACAAATGACACACAAGGGAGACAACAGTTAAAAACATTATCAGTGATGCTTGAAGAATAATAATTGATCAATGTACGAATTCTGATAATAAGATCCAATAAATATTTATTTACCTTTTGAAATGAGAGGGTTCACACTGCATGCTGTCTTGTTGCTCGGCTCGTCTGCTCTTGGTGAGGACTTGTTTCGTTCTGTGTTTTTGTCCTCTCTTCAATGTCAGGATCAGACTGCATGAACTGAGCCCGATTTTGAGGCGATTTTGTCATGGCCGACAAATTAGCTGCATCATGGTTGACGTTGAAGGACAATCAGGCGTCTATATGTCCATAGTTTGACATGCTTGATGAGGACTCCTTTCTTCCTTTTGTCCTCTCACTGAAAGACAAATGACAGACAAGAAAAACAGTTAATAACTTTATCAATGAGGCACAGAGAAAAATTATTGATCAATGTATGAATTCTGAAAATAAGATCCAAGAAATATTTATTTACCTTTTGAAATGAGAGGGTTCACACTGCATGCTGTCTCTTTGCCCGTCTTGTCTGGTCTGGTCTTGGTGAGGACTTGTTTCGTCCTGCTTTTGTCTCCTCTCTTTAATGTCGGGATCAGACTGTATGAACTGAGCCCGATTTTGAGACCATTTTGTCATGGCTGACAAATTAGCTGAGTCATAGATGATTTTGAACGATAATCAGGCAACGATACGTCTGTAGTTTGACATGCTTTGTGAGGACTTGTTTCTTCTTGGTGTCCTCTCCTCTCTCTAAAAGACAAATGACAGATAAGAGAAACAGTTAATAACTTAATCAATGAGGCACAGAGAAGAACTATTGGTCAATGAATGACTTCTGATCATAAAAGAGAACAAATATTTATTTACCTTTTGAAATGAGAGGGTTCACACTGCATGCTGTCTCTTTGCTCGATTCTTGTCTGATTTTGCTGCGGACTTCTGTCCGTCTGGTGTCCTCTCTCTAAAAGACAAATGACACACAAAGGAGACAACAGTTAATAACATGATCAATGATGCTCAAAGAATAATAATTGATCAATGTAAGAATTCTGATAATAAGATCCAATAAATATTTATTTACCTTTTGAAATGAGAGGGTTCACACTGCATGCTGTCTTGTTGCTCGGCTCGTCTGTTCTTGGTGAGGACTTGTTTCGTCCTGCTTTTGTCTCCTCTCTCTAATGTCGGGATCAGACTGCATGAACTGAGCCTGATTTTGAGACGATTTCGTCATGACCGACAAATTAGATGCATCATGGCTGACTTTGAAGGACAATCAGGCGTCTATACGTCCATAGCTTGACATGCTTGATGAGGACTCCTTTCTTCCTTTTGTCCTCTCTCTAAAAGACAAATGACAGACAAAAAAAACAGTTAACAACTTTATCAATGAGGCACAGAGAAGAACTATTGGTCAATGAATGACTTCTGATAATAAAAGAGAACAAATATTTATTTACCATTTGAAATGAGAGGATTCATACTGCATGCTGTCTCTTTGCTCGATTCTTGTCTGATTTTGCTGAGGACTGCTGTCTGTCTGGTGTCCTCTCTCTAAAAGACAAATGACACACAAGGGAGACAACAGTTAAAAACATTATCAATGATGCTCAAAGAATAATAATTGATCAATGTAAGAATTCTGATAATAAGATCCAATAAATATTTATTTACCTTTTGAAATGAGAGGGTTCACACTGCATGCTGTCTTGTTGCTCGTCTCGTCTGGTCTTGGTGAGGACTTGTTTCCTCCTGCTTTCGTCTCCTCTCTCTAATGTCGGGATCAGACTGCATGAACTGAGCCCGATTTTGAGACGATTTTGTCATGACCGACAAATTAGCTGAGTCATAGATGATGTTGAATGATAATCGGGCGTCTATACGTCTGCAGTCTGACATGCTTTATGGGGACTCGTTTCTTCCTGGCGTCCTCTCTCTAAAAGACAAATGACAGACAAGAAAAACAGTTAATAACTTTATCAATGAGGCACAGAGAAAAACTATTGATCAATGTAGGAATTCTGACACTAAAAGAGATCAAATATTTACTTACCTTTTGAAATGAGAGGGTTCACCATACAACCAGTCTCTTTGCTCATCTCATCTCATCTGGTTTTACTGAAGACTTGGTGGTGTCGCCTCCTCTCTCTACAGAGGACAGGTTAGAAGAACAGGTAACAAGGTTATCAGAGAAACACAAAAGAATAATTGATCAAAACAGCATTTCTGATAATAACAGAATAAATATGTATTTACCTTTTGAAATGAGAGGGTTCACCAGAGCATGCTGTCTCTCTGCTCATTTCTTGCCTCGCCTGGCTTACCGAGGACTTGTCTCTGTCTGGTGTCCTCTCTTCTCTCTAATGTCGGCATCACACGACATGAATCCAGCCCGATTTTAAGATGAATTTGTCCTGACAGACGAACGACTGGCAACATAGCCGATTTTGAACCACAATCGGCCGTCAATACGCATGTACTTTTACATGCCGAACGTTGAAATGAGAGGATTCACACTGTATGCTGTCTCGTTGCTCGTCTGGTCTGGTCTTGGTGAGGACTTGTTTCCGCCTGCTTTTGTCTCCTCTCTCTAATGTCGGGATCAGACTGGATGAACTGAGCCCGATTTTGAGACGATTTTGTCATGACCGACAAATTAGCTGAGTCATAGATGATGTTACGATGATGGACAATCAAGCATCTATGCATCTGTAGCTGAAATTAGCTGAGTCATAGATGATGTTGAATGACAATCGGGCGTCTATACGTCTGCAGTCTGACATGCTTTATGAGGACTCGTTTCTTCCTGGCGTCCTCTCTCTAAAAGACAAATGACAGACAAGAAAAACAGTTAATAACTTCATCAATGAGGCACAGAGAAAAATTATTGATCAATGTAGGAATTCTGACACTAAAAGAGATCAAATATTTACTTACCTTTTGAAATGAGAGGGTTCACCATACAACCAGTCTCTTTGCTCATCTCATCTCATCTCATCTGGTTTTACTGAAGACTTTGTGGTGTCCTCTCCTCTCTCTACAAATGACAGGTTAGAAGAACAGGTAACAAGGTTATCAGAGAAACACAAAAGAATAATTGATCAATACAGCATTTCTGATAATAACAGAATAAACATGTATTTACCTTTTGAAATGAGAGGGTTCATACTGCATGCTGTCTCTTTGCTCGATTCTTGTCTGATTTTGCTGCGGACTTCTGTCCGTCTGGTGTCCTCTCTCTAAAAGACAAATGACACACAAAGGAGACAACAGTTAATAACATGATCAATGATGCTCAAAGAATAATAATTGATCAATGTAAGAATTCTGATAATAAGATCCAATAAATATTTATTTACCTTTTGAAATGAGAGGGTTCACACTGCATGCTGTCTTGTTGCTCGGCTCGTCTGTTCTTGGTGAGGACTTGTTTCGTCCTGCTTTTGTCTCCTCTCTCTAATGTCGGGATCAGACTGCATGAACTGAGCCTGATTTTGAGACGATTTCGTCATGACCGACAAATTAGATGCATCATGGCTGACTTTGAAGGACAATCAGGCGTCTATACGTCCATAGCTTGACATGCTTGATGAGGACTCCTTTCTTCCTTTTGTCCTCTCTCTAAAAGACAAATGACAGACAAAAAAAACAGTTAACAACTTTATCAATGAGGCACAGAGAAGAACTATTGGTCAATGAATGACTTCTGATAATAAAAGAGAACAAATATTTATTTACCATTTGAAATGAGAGGATTCATACTGCATGCTGTCTCTTTGCTCGATTCTTGTCTGATTTTGCTGAGGACTGCTGTCTGTCTGGTGTCCTCTCTCTAAAAGACAAATGACACACAAAGGAGACAACAGTTAATAACATGATCAATGATGCTCAAAGAATAATAATTGATCAATGTAAGAATTCTGATAATAAGATCCAATAAATATTTATTTACCTTTTGAAATGAGAGGGTTCACACTGCATGCTGTCTTGTTGCTCGGCTCGTCTGTTCTTGGTGAGGACTTGTTTCGTCCTGCTTTTGTCTCCTCTCTCTAATGTCGGGATCAGACTGCATGAACTGAGCCTGATTTTGAGACGATTTCGTCATGACCGACAAATTAGATGCATCATGGCTGACTTTGAAGGACAATCAGGCGTCTATACGTCCATAGCTTGACATGCTTGATGAGGACTCCTTTCTTCCTTTTGTCCTCTCTCTAAAAGACAAATGACAGACAAAAAAAACAGTTAACAACTTTATCAATGAGGCACAGAGAAGAACTATTGGTCAATGAATGACTTCTGATAATAAAAGAGAACAAATATTTATTTACCATTTGAAATGAGAGGATTCATACTGCATGCTGTCTCTTTGCTCGATTCTTGTCTGATTTTGCTGAGGACTGCTGTCTGTCTGGTGTCCTCTCTCTAAAAGACAAATGACACACAAGGGAGACAACAGTTAATAACATGATCAATGATGCTCAAAGAATAATAATTGATCAATGTAAGAATTCTGATAATAAGATCCAATAAATATTTATTTACCTTTTGAAATGAGAGGGTTCACACTGCATGCTGTCTTGTTGCTCGTCTCGTCTGGTCTTGGTGAGGACTTGTTTCCTCCTGCTTTCGTCTCCTCTCTCTAATGTCGGGATCAGACTGCATGAACTGAGCATCAATGAGGCACAGAGAAAAATTATTGATCAATGTAGGAATTCTGACACTAAAAGAGATCAAATATTTACTTACCTTTTGAAATGAGAGGGTTCACCATACAACCAGTCTCTTTGCTCATCTCATCTCATCTCATCTCATCTGGTTTTACTGAAGACTTTGTGGTGTCCTCTCCTCTCTCTACAAATGACAGGTTAGAAGAACAGGTAACAAGGTTATCAGAGAAACACAAAAGAATAATTGATCAATACAGCATTTCTGATAATAACAGAATAAACATGTATTTACCTTTTGAAATGAGAGGGTTCACCAGAGCATGCTGTCTCTCTGCTCATTTCTTGCCTCGCCTGGCTTACTGAGGACTTGTCTCTGTCTTTTGTCCTCTTTTTTCTCTACGAGACAAATGACAGACAAGAAAAAAACAGTTAATAACTTTAGCAATGAGGCGCAGAGAAAGATTTCTGATCAATGTGCAGATTCTGACAATAAAAGAGATTTATTTATTATTTATTATTTATTTACCTTTTGAATTGAGAAGGTTCACCGTGCATGCTGTCTCTCTGCTCATCTCATCTCCTGTTTTAGTTGAGGCTCAGCTCCTCTTTACTGTCTCTAAAAATCAAATGACAGGCATGGAGATCAATAGTTAATAACTTTCTCAATGAGGCACACAGAACAACTTTGGAGCAATATAGGAATTCTGATAATAACATGAAATAATCGCTCACTTACTTCCTGAGGGGGTTCACAGTGTATGCAGTCTTGTCTCCTCTTGTCTTGAAGCCAGTTCTTCATGGCTTTCTGCAGTTTCACAGTGTCAGACACACAGACAGTTCCAAGAAATAAAGAAAGGTGCAAGATGCACCAGTGCAGGACGCACCCATAACACTGAGCTGTGTGCTGCATCCATGTTGAATCAGCTATTTACAAATGTCCAACATTTACTCCTCAGTCAAACATATTATTGAAATGCAGCATATTTACATGGGCCCTGGTGCAAGACGCTACCAGGGGTTCCACCAGCCCCGCCAGACGCAAAGGCCAGTGCTGAGGAGTAAAAGACTGCCGGTATGAGGGTAAGAAGTCACACCCTCAGGCGTTTCTCTGGAGGAGACACACTGCTTCTACTCTGTCCCTCACTGTCCTTTCTCTTCCTCTTTGCACACAGAGTAGAGTCTTTTGTGAACCGACAGAGGGCTGACATGAGCACGTGTCCGTCTGCACTGTAGTCAGTAACTCTCCAGCGGTTTCTCAGTTCAGAGCTGTCAGAGTTGTACACAGGGGAGATGACTCGGTGAACAGTCCTGCCATCCACCTCCATGCGTCGGACACAATTTCTGCGGTCCACCATCACGGCTCCCAGCTCCGTCCTCTCAGGAAGGACAGGAGTCAGTATGGTTGGAGGAGCGGCGGACCCTGCAGTGGGCACCATCATACCAGATGGTCCTTCCACGAGAGGAGATGGTGTGGTGTTCTCCCTCTGCCCTTGCTCTATGTCGACGAAGGGTGTCGCCGTCTGACATGAGCGGAAGTTTCCCTTGTATGGAATTAAAGGGAAATCCTTGGAGCCTGTGATCAGGTTGTGATACAGGCTCAGGATGGACTCCCTCATGGAGTCTATGCTTGTGCTGCTCAGAGGACGGTTCCTCAGGTTGGTCAGTATCAGCTGAATGACCAGTGCTGGACGAGGCAGGGCAGCTGAATGGAAGGTCAAGAAAAGGAAAACATCAGTCACATGATTCAGGATGACGTGACAGGACTCATTAAAGGCCAAATTAACGAGTCTAACTAGCAGTGCATTTACAATATTAAAGCACAGTTCAAATCATTTGAAGCAGAAGAACAGAAAGACTCACAACAGGACTTACTGTGACAAACCTGATTTGATTTGATTCATGTTGTTCAAACTCAGCATGAATAATGTGGAGACTTTACAGCACAACATGACTAAAACACAGTAATAAGGGAACTGAGGGACTTAAGTGATCAATGTCTCTTTTGGTCACATTTATCATGTTCAAATCAAAACTAATCTCCTTAAACTGTCAATGAAGCAATACTGTGTTTAAGACATCACACTATCTGTTTCCCATAAGAATCCATTACATGATGATCCAGAAAGCCTTTTCACAACAGTCTGCTTGTATCTCAACTCACCAAAATCAAATTCATTTACAGCAAGAACAACCACATGTCTGTTGCTATATTCCAATCAGAATACATCATAAAAATTAAACCTTGTCATATATAATAATAGAATCCCAAAGCTTGAAGCAACCACACAAAGATCCATCTCCATACAGTTCATGACTCATCACTCTCCTCTTTATAGCACTTTGTAATAGCAGACATGACTACACAAACCCCAAAGACCCCAAAGATGATTTTTGATCTTTTTGTGAGCACAAGGACAAACTCAGTCTCAATCTAGATCTGAACGGATTGATTCTTCAGCCTCACACTGCACACTTTTACAATAAATCCCTCATTCATCTCATCATGTGTTTCTGTGCTCTGCTTTTGGATCGAACTTTCCACTCAGCCCTAACAAATGTAGGAACTCTGAAAATAACAGAATAAATATGTATTTACCTTTTGAAATGAGAGGGTTCACCATGCATGCTGTCTCTCTGCTCATTTTTTGTCTCGTCTGGCTCACTGAGGACTTGTCTCTGTCTGGGGTCCTCTCTTCTCTCTACAAGACAAACGACAGACAAGAAAAGAACAGTTAATAACGTTATCAATGAGGCACAGAGAAAGATATCTGATCAATGTACAGATTCTGACAATGAAAGAGATCAAATATTTATTTACCTTTTGAATTGAGAAGGTTCACCGTGCATGCTGTCTCTTTGCTCATCTCGTCTCCTCTTGTTTTAGTTGAGGCTCAGCTTCTCTTTTCTGTCTCTAAAAGTCAAATGACAGATATGGAGAATGATAGTTAATAACTTTATCAGTGAGGTACACAGAACAACTTTGGAGCAATATAGGAATTCTGATAATAACATGAAATAATCGCTCACTTACTTTCTGAGGGGGTTCACAGTGTATGCAGTCTTTTCTCCTGTCTTGAAGCCAGTTCTTCATGGCTTTCTGCAGTTTCACGGTGTCAGACACACAGACAGTCCCAAGAAATAAAGAAAGGTGCAAGATGCACCAGTGCAGGACGCACCCATAACACTGAGCTGTGTGCTGCATCCATGTTGAATCAGCTATTTACACACAAAGGCCAGTGCTGAGGAGTAAAAGACTGCCGGTATGAGGGTAAGAAGTCATACCCTCAGGCGTTTCTCTGGAGGAGACACACTGCTTCTACTTTGTCCCTCACTGTCCTTTCTCTTCCTCTTTGCACACAGAGTAGAGTCTTTTGTGAACCGACAGAGGGCTGACATGAGCACGTGTCCGTCTGCACTGTAGTCAGTAACTCTCCAGCGGTTTCTCAGTTCAGAGCTGTCAGAGTTGTACACAGGGGAGATGACTCGGTGAACAGTCCGGCCATCCACCTCCATGCGTCGGACACAGTTTCTGCGGTCCGCCATCACGGCTCCCAGCTCCGTCCTCTCAGGAAGGACAGGAGTCAGTATGGTTGGAGGAGCGGCGGACCCTGCAGTGGGCACCATCATACCAGATGGTCCTTCCACGAGAGGAGATGGTGTGGTGTTCTCCCTCTGCCCTTGCTCTATGTCGACGAAGGGTGTCGCCGTCTGACATGAGCGGAAGTTTCCCTTGTATGGAATTAAAGGGAAATCCTTGGAGCCTGTGATCAGGTTGTGATACAGGCTCAGGATGGACTCCCTCATGGAGTCTATGCTTGTGCTGCTCAGAGGACGGTTCCTCAGGTTGGTCAGTATCAACTGAATGACCAGTGCTGGACGAGGCAGGGCAGCTGAATGGAAGGTCAAGAAAAGGAAAACATCAGTCACATGATTCAGGATAACGTGACAGGACTCATTAAAGGCCAAATTAACGAGTCTAACTAGCAGTGCATTTACAATATTAAAGCACAGTTCAAATCATTTGACACAGAAGAACAGAAGGACTCATAACAGGACTTACTGTAAGAAACCTGAATTGATTTGATTCTTGTTGTTCAAACTCAGCATGAATAATGTGGAGACTTTACAGCACAACATGACTAAAACAGCTTTGAATCCAATCCAACTTGTTTTACACATCACATTTTGTGAACATTCAAAAAATTGGAAAGTTCTGAACTTATATTAATATGTAATAATATAGTAATCCTTTTACAGCAATAAGGGAACTGAAGGACTTAAGTGATGAAGTGATCATTTGGTAACATTAATAATGTTGAAATTCAAAAGGAATATGCCTAAACTGTCATGAAGCAATACTCTGTTTCAGCCATGTTTGCATCACACTGTCTGTTTTCCATAAGAACCCTCTGCATGACCAAAGTCTGAACTTGATGCTCAAACACCTCCTGACTTATTTCAGTCCAGCCTCAACGATGAAAACATGCTACCTCAACCAAACTACAGGTTCAGCTTGACCACAATGACGTCAGACGCCTTTCTCTGACTCGTTCTAATATCTGGCATCGTCTCCATGGCGCGTGCAACATTTAAACGTTTGGCGTTTTTTGTTTGTTTTTTTTTAAAAAAATGGCCCGGTCGCCATCTTTGTCCTATACTTTTAATGATAAATTCGTCGAAAATTCAACCCCTCAAAAAACACGTTTTTCTCAATAAAACATCAATATTCGACATGTTTTCACCTCATAGTGTGCACTCTCAGTAAAATACACCGTAAAGCACACAGTGATTATACACCGACATAACAAGTTTAATACAGGTCTAACATTTTGATGCTGTTCTTGGCCCACATTTTCAACCAACAAAATTAAATAAGTCATTGTTATTCATATTCTACATAATTTATTAATTATTATGTCATTGATTTTACTATATTTTGCTCTATTTTAATAATGATATCGAGCAAACATGTTTCAATCAGCAGCGGTGGTGTTTTGTTTTATTTACCGTCCATGCGGTAATCCAGCAGGCGGAGAATACCTGCGGTCAGCAAGTATTTCTCACGCCGGAAAGCAGAGGAGGCCATCGGTTTTCCTCTCTGGAACAGCTACTTTCTAACTTCCTGATGTTCGAGGATGTTAATTGAAAGTTTTGAAACTGAAATTGAGTACAATAAACTTTATCGCAGTTGAAGGTGTTGAAGATGAGATCACTTGTTAGCGTTGAGCTCCGTCAATTCTCGTCTGAAAAACGAACTTAGAATTTTGGCCTTTTATAGAAACACCTGACACACCAGCCCTCATCACCATGACTACCAGTGAGCCGTTACTGATGACCACTTCTAATGATAATCTTATTATTATTATTATTATTATTATTATTATTATTATTATTATTATTATTATTATTATTATAGTCAAAGCCTGGTTCGGCCTCTACAAGACTGCAGCTCAAAGGACAATTTATGGATAGCAAAGTTTTATTATTGATCTCTAATCAGGAAGATCATTTCGAGAGATTAATCCTTTTTTTAATCACAACATAATAATGATGACAATTATAATAACAGATATTTAGTTGTAACCGAGATTTAAGATCGTGAATCCTGATTTCAGCTGAGATTCGTTATTAATCAACAGAAAAAGAAACAAGGTCTGATCCGATCATCGAATAATTGCTTCAGTCATGTGCACAATATTATTTTAAAAAGCATTTGATACTTCATAGCAAACAAGCTTGCAGCCAGCTTTTATTTTGATGTGTATCTAAATGCGCATCCCATAAAAATATGAGTGTGCGCCACAAACTGCTCTTTCCAGGTGGTCTGACAGACAGACCGTGAATCATGCGACATGGAGGGCACGGGCTCCACTTGACACACCTCCCTCCATCCACCTCCATCTCCCTTTGGTCTGTCTGACTTTCTGGCTCTTTCTGGCTCTCTGTCCTGCTATGGATGGCCTAAATTCATTTAATCGTCAATAAATATGTCATAAATATTGTTGCAACCATTACATAGGCGAAATAAATGACAGATATCAATCATAAATACACAAATACACAAACAAATAAGTACAACGGAAATAAATGCAGAATTGCATTCATAAAAACGGCATTATAAATAAATATATGAAATACTAATCGGAATATAAATAAATAAATAAATGTAAATAAATGTCTAAATTGATTAATTTAATTTAATTCAGGTAGTGCGCGTGCCTCGCAGCAAGAACGTCGCCGGTTCGATCCCCGGGTGAAGTTTGCATGTTCTCCCCATGCATGCGTGGGTTAATTCTCCTTAGGTGTGAATGTGAGCGTGAATGGTTGTTTGTTTGTGCCCTGCAGTCGATTGGCGACCGGCTCAGGGATAGACTCCACCTTCTAGCATGCAGGCCAGCTTATGTGGAGCTGCATCACTCTTCTCCAGTGGAAGATGATAAATATGTATTTACCTTTTGAAATGAAATTTTGAAATTCCTATCTTATCATATCTTATCTTACCTTAATATCACACAAATGTACTGCAAAGTATTGCTGAGCAAAGCAATGCAGAAATGTGTTAAGGCTTAGCCTTAAGTAGTTATAATTTCAAGACTGAAATTAGCAGACCAATACAAAGACAATTGCCAGAAACGCACTCAAATGTAGTCAAAATAGCAAAGAAACTATACTGGACAAAAAGCAAATCCTAACAAAATGTAAAATGAACTTTTTGAACTGGAAATTGAGCAGCATTATCTGAAGAAGCTATGAGCTGAAATGCATAAAAGCTGGAAACTAAACTGTAATATTGTCACACACACACACACACACACACACACACACACACACACACACACACACACACACACACACACACACACACACACACACACACACAGTTCAGACACAAAATATTTTTGGTCTGACACCTCCTGTCATTTCA